>NC_061517.1:6787500-6827500 GCF_022379125.1 Scophthalmus maximus
ACCACCGACTCCTCCCAGGCCAGCACCAGCAGCCAGAGATAACTGACCCACGATTAGTGTCTTTAGCCTTATTTTTTATTTATTGTGGCTGTTGATGCTGAAAGAGAGAAACTGCTTAAAGAAGCTGCATCACTGCCATGGTTCAATTGACGAATGAGACTTTTTGTATGTCCATACTTTGTACAGATTTTATTTGAAGACTGAGCCTCATCCTTTGTCTATTTTTAAAGAATTTAATGACATTTAATATCACACAAACAAACATTTCAGGTATCATTTTTATTTTTATTGCTTGGACGTCAAGGTCACAGTTCCAAGTTCAGAAAATAAAATCTTTTATAATAGATTTAACATCAGTGATTTGCATTGATTGACAATTGTTGTTTCATTCACTCACATACACTTACAGCTGTGTGGACCAGGACACTGGTATATATCAAAGAATTCAGGACGCACGGGTACAAATACGTCAGCGTAGACACGAGAACAGGTGCACGCTTGTACTTGCTACCACTGACGGGAACAACTGAACAGGTGACTTGAGGTGAAATACCAGTTTTCTGACAGACTATCGTCACATTGTGTGGGAAGAGGTACATGCATTTATCTACACCGTCATGTGCTGGCATCCCGAATTTTTCCCCTGAAGAGATAATTGTATTTTTCTATTCTATTGCTCCCCCAGGTCACACAAGCAGGCGGTAAAAGTTAATACTAATACTTTTGAGAAACACAAACCTGGGGCCTGCATCGCAAAGCGAGATTAGCACGTTATCCAGCTCTTTGGCCTAAACTCAGATTTTCTGGTATCATGAAGCTGAGGCACTAAAATGTTGGGTAGACTAGATCCCTGTGTTGTCCCCAATGCCGCCCTGCTAAATCCACATGATCCTGAAATGTGAAGAATAATTTCGCCTACCTCAAAAATTAGGTATAGAAGTTTGTCCACTCTCGCTTTAAAAATAAGACTTAAAAAAAAAAAAAGTTTGCCACAAACAGCCCAGTGAGATTACTGTTGAAAATGCAATTTGGGTAGCAAATTATAAATTAAGCGTTTTAATCAAAGATTTGAAATCTGATTTTATTTTCATAGACACTTTTTTTCTACAAAAATAACATTTAACAAACATTTATCTAATGTATATTTATTTAACTTTAATTTTGAACTATTTAGAGCTCCGCACTACTTGTAGATGGAAATAATGATGACATGCCTTGTCATTATATGGGTAATTATCCATACTGTCTTTGCAGCATTTTATTCTTGTTTGATTATGAGGTATATATTTTTGCTTGCTGACCATCACATTTTTGCTACTGCAGCAACCAGGTTTTTCAGCAGGTGTCACCGTTTGACCTCATGCGAGTTTAAATATTGCACTTGTGGTTCTGGTGATGATGAACTTATCGTCACGTACCAGTAAACCCAGAATTCACAGAGCCGCTTCACGATGCCAGTAATCCAGATAGAGCCGGACTATGACGAACGTGCTTTGTCACACGGACCCCAGACCACGAACAGTCCATGAAGGTCAACAGGGTTTCACAGTCATCTTAAGAAATATTTTCATATTTGAGAAAAACACTGACACGTACCACAATTATTAGTATTGCACCAAATCCCCTCATGTTTCATTTAAACGAACAAGATCCATTGAAATAGTACAACAGTGCACACACTGCACCTTGAGTGTGTCTCTGTATGTAGGTGCATAGTTATGTATATTATACGTTTCGTCAGGCACATCATGGTATCGGGCAGTTAAAAGTGCCAAATGTCCCCATTACACCTAAAAGTCAGCATCGTGACATCGACCATAAATCCACATCCACCCAAAACCCAACCACCAGTGTAATTTATACACAGATATCAGTGTTTTCTCTGGGGTATACTGGTTTGTTGGGGGGGGGGGGGGGTTAGGGCTCATCAGGGTTAGGTTTCACAAATCACGTTATGTTTCATCCACAATCTTTTACGCAGGAATGAGCCGTATAAGTAAAGTGACCTTAAATGACTTCTGCTTTGCATTATATGTAAAATACATATATATATATATATATATATATTATTTTTTTTAATTAAAATTAATTTGACTCAGGGAGGGCAAAGGGATAGTTCAGTGATTTTAAAGTGGGGTTGACTTAAACGGATGTCTGGTGGAAAACTGAAGGAGTGAAAAAAAATAGGTCCTTCAGCCTCCAATTGAACAGATTTTTTCTAGGTAAGCATTTAAAAGTGTGACGAAAAAGATGTTTTTCGCTGGTCCCCTCTGCGACAGTGGGACTGAGACTTACGCTACTTCCACTTCTCCTCCAAACTCCGTTAAATGACATCGCTGATCATCATCTCCATACGGAAACATTAACTATGCATAAGTAACTCATACAAGCCCACTTCAAAATCACTGAACTATCCCGTTAAATCCCTGTAAAACCACAAATAGTCCTTTTTTGGGGGGAATGGGTCAAACCATCAAGACGTGGCTTCATAATTCTTTCACTTCCTGGTAGTCAAGTGTTATTACCTTCAAACTGAACCAGGCTAGCTGTTTCCAATATTCACGGTTCTTGCATGATAGTTTTATCCGTGACAGTTGGCCTGAGCCCTGCATCATGAAGTGCATTTACAACGGACAGAGGCTGCCATATCGGAGAGATTTCATTGTCGATGAGTTTTCCCCACTTCACAACAATGACCACAGTAACGACGATCACAAGGATTACTTCAATTAATAAAAGGCCACTTTCCATCAGGTCGGATGAAACTGAAACCGTCTCTAGACGTGGTCCGGGACCGTCTCTAATGCCTCTGCAGGGTCTCTGTCCACGTCCACGTTCTGAGGAAGAGACATATACTGTCAATCTGACGCCAGTATTTATAAATGAATGTGTCTGAAAACTAATATAGGTTTATTCTTCCTGTCACACAGCATTCATGCTTCTTCCACATCCACTTTTTATTGTTACATTATGATTCATTGACTGAAATCTCTCTAAACAGTATCTGATGTCAGATGTAGTCATGTTTAATTCCGGTGATCCCAGAATTTATTTTATATTTAGACTTGTTTCTCTCCAATAGATTCAGTCAAGTTTGTATTTGTACTATTACCACTAAATATTGTGGCTGACGAGAGTCATCGTTTATTCATTGCTTTTAGCATTTTCTTTGGTTGAGTTCCTGACGCGGTGTTCAGGTTGGTGGAGGCGTGTCCTGTGCAGTCGGCCAATCATTATGATTTGGGTGGCGATTAATTCAACACATCTACTTTCTGTCGACACTACTAATAACTCAGAAAAACTCTCAGAAAATCAATTATTTACCACTGGCTTGTCTCTGTGTGTGTTGACAGCTTCAATGTTGAGGAAGACGGACTCCACTTTACAACCTGAGAACAAGACACACAACAACAAAGAGGCTGTGAGGACCTGATAATGTTTCCAGATGATAAATTAAGGAATAAGCCAAGTCATAAAAATTCATTCTAAAGAGAAGTCAAATTCATCAATGAAATCGCACAGCAGTCCATTCGTTAGTTGTTGAAACCCAACAGGAGACAAAAGGTTGTCATCATATGAAAAGGTTAAAGGTTAAGCAGAGAGTCTGACCGTAGGCGACTGGGGTGAGTTTCAGAACCGTGTGGAGGGGACACTTCAGGTAGGGAAGCTCATCTGACACGCAAACAGAGAGAAGTCAGACATTCGTCAGTCCTGATTTCACCATTTAACAGATGCTTAAGACACTGAAAACCAGTAAACCCTCTCACTGAGTTTTAGGGCCATCATTCTACTTCTGTTAAAAGAGAGTCGACATGTTAAGAAATGTCATTTTTTTTCTCACTAGCACTCTTGTCCAGGAAGTAGGCCAGAAGACATCTCATCACCGCCTGGTGACAGATGACTAAAACGTTCTCCTGCCGCTCCAGCTCCATGATGACGGGCTCCAGGCGCTGGACGAGGTCCTCGTACGACTGGTGCACGGACACGACATCACCAGAAATACTGTACGTTAAAGCTTCTCCTTCTCTAATGTGAAGATTTGCTGACTTTTTAACGCAATTTCAAATGGAATATATTTGGATTTTTAAAAATCCATATTAAGACCATGGCCTATTTTTTTCTGACACTTTAAAGACTAATTGATTATTTGAGTCATAAAAATAAAAAAAACAAGAAATAATGGAAATGTATAAGTGTTACTTAGCAGTGCTTTGAATTAAAGCAGCATTATAAATGGTGGTTACCATCTTTGTTTACTCTTCACTGATGGAAACAGAACATAAGAAAATATCTAATAACTATTTTTTTTCTCTCTTTTGCCAAGTTTTACAGAAAACTATTTTCAAATTTGTTTCAAACACGTCCCCCATAACGATGAGATGATTTGTTGTTGATGTGCAATTACGACCGGATGATAATTTTTTTTAATACACAAATCTACAAATATTTAACACATTACAATTTCATGGATGACTGCAGTCTATGGCAGTGGTTTCACATGAGTATAACTATCTACATTCATACATTGTCTATAATCTACTAGTCTTAGTGTATATTGTTTAGTATATTAACGACTAGGTGAACTAAACTTGAACTGAGAGCACCATCTGGGTTCTGTCCTCAGGCGACACTCACCTCTCCTTTAGGGTAACGGTAGCGATACTTGTCTTGGTCCCTCAGTGCAAACTCCTCTGGGTAATTCTCCTGAATCTCCTCATAGGTCATATCCTCACACACCCCCTGATGCAGAAAACACAGAAACACACAGCCTCAAGTCAAACAACTGTCTTTATGCGACCCGTCACTGTATAGACATACAGCCGATCTACATGTTGTAGACATGTGTCCCTCACACACACTCACCGCATCGATCTCATTGAGGGCCTTCCACTGTTCGTACTGGACGCCCAGAGCCTCTGCCGTCTGGATTGTCCTCTTCATGTGGCTCGTCCACACCTTCAGGTCACTGATGCACTGCCCACGCAAGTACGCACCCAGAGCGCTGGCAAACTGACAGGCACACGCAGACAGGACATAACTATAGAGACAAAATCTATAAAACACACACACACGCAGACCAAAGTCTCCTCACCTTTGCCCCGCCTGTTGACAGCCCAGAGTCACCCCCAATGCGACCCACGAGGTTGAGCTCGCTCTCGCCGTGGCGACACAGGTAGATGGATCTCGGGGTGACGTGGATGTTCATGAGGTTGTAGACTATCCTGCTCTGAATGTGGTCCTGGACCTGGTTCACCAGGTAACGGCTGCCCACGTTGAAGATCTTGATGTAAGAGAGGTTCCTGCAGAAAGACAGAAGAGATTCGCGGTACTTACAGTCATTTTGAGATTCACAGCAGTTTTGTCGAAGCATAAGGCTGATTTTCTGTTTTCCTTTTTGTCGACTAAATCCTGAGAAGTTAGTCTGTTTGTCATTACTTTCTCGTGTGTTTGTTTGAATGGATTTTCACAAAACTTTGTGGAAGGATGGGGCATGGGCCAAGAAAGACCCCATTCAATCTTTGGCATGGCTCCAGACCAAGGGTCGGTTCCAGGACTTTCTATCACTTTCTTTAACTTGACGAGACAATAGCGTGAGCCTTGGCGGAGGCACATGTTCTCTGAGCACCCTTACAGTTAAATTCTTCCACATATCTTCCATCATCTTCCGGCTGAAGCCTGCAGCGAGGCCATCATGGCTCATGTCCACTGCACGAAAGTCTGACACGCTACCTGTTAATCCACCACCCTGACGTCCACATTGTTATCAGAACTGAGAATAACTGCCTCACACCTTGTAGTGGCACCGGATTTAATTTGTGCTGGGAAGTAAGGAGGAATACCGGACCTGTCCTTGTCGTCATCCAGGGGGACGTAGGTCAACTTGTAACAATCGATCCTTTTGAGAAAGTCGGCCACAGCCTCCTCTTTGTCACAGTCTGCGTAGTCCGGACTGGTCAACTTCACTTGCTATTTAAATGAGAATGATTGAATGAGTAAAGAGCTACATTTTCATATTCATATTCTTAATATTTTTTTTACTTTTAACGGTCAGGTTTGAATTTATTAGTGTTCTGTTACCGATATTGGCCTATGACAGATATAAAGCTATCGACGTACAGTATACTTTGTCCGATAGGGGCAGATATGAAAAGTTTTTTTATGGAAAATGATGCAGGAAAAGATGATTGGGATAATTTAGAAGTGGTGAAAATGCATAAACATATTCATCACGCCGGGTCTTGGCTCCAAGCTCAGTTCTACCAGCCCACTTGGAACCCCGAACTTCCTGTAAAAGTGTGCGCACATGCTCGTGCACAAAACACATACTTACTTTAATATTCTCCGCGATGATGTCTGGATCCTCACATATGGACTCCACAAAGAAAACCTGAGCAGGTGAGAAAAGACAGAGACATTCTGGCCAGAATTAGACGCATTTTAACATAATAAAATCCTTTATTAGTCCCACTTCGTGGGAGTAGTAATAATATCCAAGCAAATATAAACAATTAAAACAAAAATCCATTCATATACAATGTAAACAGAATACATACAGTGTGGAAAGGAAGGCCTAAGACCTAATACCTACGATGTTGAAAATTAGTATGCACAGTTTAATTAAGTTACCCCTAAAAAATAACAAACCTTGTAACCGTTTTCTTTGGCGAAGCTGCGGATGACCTCTCTCCGCTCAAGGGTGGTGTTGGTGGCGTCAAAAACCTGTCGGCGATAACTCTCAGAAATAAACATGGAGACAGATTCTCGTCACATTGAATAATAAATGTACCTGTGATTTGGGGGGTTTTTGAACCTCAAAACGAAAATGTGATAGCTCTTCTCACATTGTCATTTGAAACTAAGGATTGATGCTTGAAGGTTAGATTTCGCTCACCACCACCTGACCCTGCCCTCTCGTGAAGTAATCGCACACATCTTTCAGGGCAGCGATGGCACAGGCCCTGTGCACGGAACACAGGACACATACATATAGTGTATAGTGGTTTATAAGCCGAGGAAATTAGACAAGCTGAAGGTTCATACTTGCGAATCTTCATGGCCTCAGTGTTGTCGGCTCTGAAGAACTCGTAGCTGTTGTAGGAACGTGTAGCATCTCGCCGGTACTGCCCGACATTAAACACTGTTAAAGAGAGAGAAATTAGGCTGCAGTTATCTCGAATTTTACCATGTAGTTCGATAATTACACCGCAAGAAACTGATTTAATGCAAAGCAACGCCCCTTCAAATTGTCCTGTACTACCTGAATGGACAGTAGAGCTGTCCACGATCTACACCTGTTTTAAAAACCAAATATCACTATACAGTAACACATTTTTTTCCAGCGGAATGAGTCCAAGCACTGAGACCACTTGATAAGATTGATGGCAGGATTTAGAGCAGTTGAGCGAGTCCCGAGTGAAACCCTGTGGTGTCAGGTTGATACCTTTGGTTGTGACCCCGATCCAGTTCAGGTATCTGGTGAGCTTTTTAGAGATGTAGGTTTTCCCCCGTGCCGGTAGTCCAACCATCACTATCATGGTTGGGGAGTTAGTGAACTGGGGCACCGACGCTGAAACACACAAACACAAGGTGTTAAATTCCCCTGTGCGGCACTTGTAGACATTCTGATTTCCCTGCGTAATGCAAATCTGCAGAGAGGAGACAGGTCGAAAAAACCACAAGCATCAGTAAGAGGAAATACTGCACATTAAGTTAATTATTATCTTTTGTTCAGACCAAACTCGAAGTGCCTTTTTTTTTCTGCAGAGCTGTGGAGCTGTCATGTCGTTCATCTTTATTTACAGTCTTTGGCAAGACGTGAAAATGTGAACATTCTCCTGCAAGTTCTGAAGCATCTTTTTGTCAGGTGACCAGCCCAGAGGGCCCCGGCCCCTAGGTTGGGAACCAATGGACAAAATTAGATAACTTAGATTAAGTAGTTAAAACTTGCTCCACCTCAAACAGCTAATTAACTAATGCATTGATGCTTTAAATAATAATGTCAGACAGTATTAGATGTCAGCTTACAGGGGAGTGTGGACACGTGGTGTCACAGTTGACCTTTGGGGTGAATGGCCTGCCGGTCTCCCCCCACACACGCACACACACACACGCACACACACGCACGCCTAGCTCCACCAATGCAGTCACTCAACACCACAAAGCTCTCGAAATAATTTTTTTAACCTGCTCTAATGTTCAGGTAACAACTTGTCACAATGAGATGACTGTAAACAGTTTAGTATCCACGTGGGTGGCCATGTTTCTCAGAGATGTGTGTGAGTGTGAAAGTACTCACAGCCTCTGCGTTGGCTCAGTCTGGTTTTCAACGATGGAACCCACGTTTTCTCGAGAGGATTTTGCGTGAGTGTTCTTTGTGTTCCTGACATGGCTTCAACAGCCAGGTGAGTGTGTGTATGGAACTGTGTGCTGGCTCTGTGTGTGTGTGCGTCTGTTTAACAGGACGAAAAGCAGGTTTTGAACTTTCTCACACAACGTCATGTGTGGGAGTAGACTTGAGAGGTCGGACAGTCAGCACACCTATTTGGATCCTGCGGAGGATGGATTGTGTCCGATTGGTCGGGCGAGCCGTCAGTCATGTTTTACTGTCCCTTTGAAGACCAGAGTGACGTCATCCATCAATCCACCAATCACCAAGTGCAACTCTAAACTTTGCCCTGGCAAACGGGAAGGGGTGTAGCATGACATGCAGCAGCCATGCTGAGCAGCTGTATTGTGATTCTGTCAGATAACGTCAAACGCCCAGGCGTGTGTGTGTGTGTGAGATAAGAAGAGAAATACTGGATGTTTAGTTAGAAATAAGGATACCAACAGATTTTATGATAAATAATAAATTCTCAGTAAGATCAGTTCTCTAACCATCAGTTTATTAATCTAAACAGTTTTCTCAGGGTTCATCACGCTTGAACTTTGGTTATTGCATTTTTGGCCACTGGGGATTTTGACAGTTCCATGTGAGGACACACATCTGTTAAAATCATCGTTATCCAACAGTGGAACTGTGTTGTGCCGTTTTTGCACCGTCTTCTCCTGTCTTTTGCACTGATTTGTACTACATTTTTCACTCTCTTGTACCATCTTTTGGCAACAAGATAATCTCCCTAAAGCCAAATTTAGACTACACTACTTTCAAAGTCATCTGATTGTGCAGTTCACACTAAACGACTGCTATCCCCGAACCTTACGTTGTCCTTTTGTACCGTGTTATTATAAGTCTGGTTGAATGTTAATTGTAACACAGCTGTGCCTGCAGATGTTTTTTATTCCAAATATTGCAACATCTAATTACATCTTGCGCATTTCCATATGTTTCTATATGTTTCAAACAACCAGTGTGTACATGCAAAACTCTTGTTGTGTCTCTGCTGAGCTGCAGCGGAGACAGTGAGACAAAGGGGAAATTTCTGTTTCTAAAAACTAAAATAATCTCCTACCTTTTTCAAACTTTCCAGATTAGTTTGAGAATAATTCAATGCCGAAAGAAGCATCTTGGATAAGAGGTGAAATGTCTTCAAGAAAATGCAACCCAGTCCGGTTGCTGTCAACCCCCCCCCCCCCCCCCCCACAACCCCCCTTACACAACGCGCGCGTGCGTGTCTGTGGGTGCTTGTTTGTGTGTCTGTGTGTGTGTGGGTGCTTGTTTGTGTGTCTGTGTGTGTGTGGGGGGATAGGTGTGCGCTCTTGGATCAAACCTCACCTGTGCTCTCGCACCGCAGGCGCCGCACCTTGGCCACGTTCCGCTTGGCCTCCATTAGTTTCTTCCCACTCACCAGCCACGTGGGTCGCTCCTCGTCACAGGACTAACACCCCCCCACCACCACCACCACCCAAAATAACAGCCTCCAGCGGCCCCACGCCCCCTCTCCGTGCAGCCTCTCGGACTGGGACCACTCTTGGGACCTTCTTCCCTCCTCCTGAGCGGGGCGGAGGACGCGCCACACCTCCCCCGCGTGTCACTGTGACCATGTGTCGGCCCCGCTCCCAGAACCTCATGGGCCTCCGGGGACATACCACAGACCTTACATAACGTGTGGCAGGGCGATGTGTGCGAGTGTGTGATTCTCGTTCGTCAATGGGAACGATCAGCTGTTGTTGTGTCGCGGTGTGGCGCGCACGCGCACACAGACTCTCGTGCACACGCAATAACGACAAGAGGAAGTTCGTGTGCACGCGCACACGGTTGTAGCCGTTAAAGCGAGCCGCCGATTTGATCATCTGGACACAACGTCACCTGTGGCGCGCGCGTGCACGTGTGTGCGCGCGTGTCGTGTGTCGCTGTCACTCACCGTGCGGCCGCTGGAACCGGAGCGTCCTCGCCGCGACCCCCTTCGGCCCGGCGCCGTCTTGCGTAACCGCGGCTCCGTTCATCCTGCAAATCTATTCCCGGCGGACGCCGTGCGCGTTTGCGTGCGTGTGCGTGTGAGTGTCATGTATGTGCGGGTTGTGTGTCCGCGCCTCTGCTGCGGAGGCGGCGCAGCAGTGATGGTCGGTCCACTGGGGACAGTTTCAAAATTTTGCGTGGTCCTCCTCCTCCTCCTCCTCCTCTTCCTGCTCCTTCAGCCTGCTCCCTTCGCTTTCGTATTCCGTCTGCTGGACGGACACGCACGCACGCACGCGCGGTGCGTCAGGAAAACGGGTGTTCGGGTTTAACCCGTCGTGACCACGCGTCTCCTTGCCCTGGAGACATGCTGTGCCTCTTTTCACATCAGAGCGCCTGTAGTGGATATTTAAATATGAACAATATGTCATGCAGCGATTCATGTGAAACAGTTAATGATGCGGTGGTGAGGAATTTCCTTTATCAGCTGCCCTGTTCCTGGGTTTAAGCTCGTTTCCATGCAGCTGTTTTATGCACATCTTGAATTTTGACTATATAACAAGCACTGCTCTCAATAGAACACACACACACACACACACACACACACAGACACACAGGACTCAACCACTGTATATATTTTGTTCACACATATTTCTTCATATATCCTGCTGTTTCTGCTATATTCTGTCCACTGTGCTGCTGTAACGACCACATTTCCCCATTGTGGGACGAATAAAGGTATATCCTTTCTTACAGAAATCACATGACTTAAAGGAGACATCTCATGCTCATATTCAGGTTCATATAATTTTAATGTGGTTTATTTCTTGACAAGGTTGACATGCTCTAATTGTAAGTGAACACATCAGTTTCCTTGTACTGTCCACTCCCGCAGCTCCTCTTTCCGGCCTCTGTCTGAAACACTCGTCTTAGCTCCTGTCTCTTTAAGGCCCCTCCCTCCCGATAAAGCTCAGTCTGCTTTGATTGGCCATCTGGCCCACTCTGTTGCGATTGGTCAACCGCTTCAGCGTGTGTAGTAATCTCGCTCTGGCTGTACCCGACTTTGTTGTGGCCATGCCAGACTAGCCGCTACGCATGCCGCTTTATGCACGTGTGTAACACGGTGATGTCACCATGTTACACCATATCAACAATTGACAATTTGATGAAAGGATCGGCTCATTATATGATAGCTATGTTTGTTTGCAATTTGATGCAGATCCAAATGAAAATCCTGATCTTGCCGATTTGAATCTGGTTTTCATAACGGGTCTGTTGGGCTTTGTATGCAATTTACTGAGTGCCACAATAGAGGTAACTTCTTCACCCCTGCCTGTTTTTTTTTTTGTTTATCAGCAGGATTACGCAAAATCTACAGAACAGATTTCTACAAAACCTGATTGGATTTACGGAGACTTGGGCCTTGGGGGAGGTACGAGGTCTACTGAGAGCCAGACTTGTGTTGTTTGTAAAGGGCCATGCAGATAATGACGTGCTTAGTGATCAAGAGACAGACCCGATGAAAATTTAATCACCAGCCATCACCGGGGGATCGACAGGGTCATGTTACAAACTGTAATCCTAACCTCTTAACCTTACTTGTGAGGACCATTTCTGACAAAACACACCTGACCCTGAACTGAACCTACACTTGATCCAATCCTTAGGCCAGGTCTCAGTCCTGAAACTGCCTAAAAACCCACTACACATCATCAGCGCCATCATGCTTCTCATGCTGATACCGCTCTGGCGAGTACGCAGGTAACAACTAAACACACACACACACACACACACACACACACACACACACACACATAATGAACCGTCAGCTTAGGTCTGATCAGGATATGCGTAGTCCATGTTTATTTATTAGTTGACAGTCTGGGGTTAGTTTGTCGGATACAGAACATCGCACAATGCAACAAGCAGGTACAACATCAGCACACCTCAATATTGCAGTTCAACCCATCACCCCCTCCCCCTTTCTGTGTTTGTATGTGTGTGTTGATCCCATGTCTCTTTTCCCCCCTACACAAATAAACACACACATATCACAGCCGCCCTCCCGCCCCCACTATAATTAATCTCCCTGTGATACTGATTCATCTCCTTGTGTTACTTACTGACAAAGTCATCGCGCCTGACGACAATACTGACCGCGTCGTCGTAACTGATAATAGCACTGTTGTTGTTATCATTAGCAGTGTTGCTATTATTTATAATCTTTTTTTTTTTTTTTTTAATTTTGTGTTTCCCCCCCCCAATCTGTTTGTATGTATAAAAGAAGGCTGCAACAGAGACAAGCAGACAAACAGGGTCATACAGCGACGGTATTTAAAGATGGACGACGCATTTCCACTTCCTTCCACTCTGCCGCCCTCTGGCCGGTGACGCCATTTGGAGTCGGCGTCATTACCGTGGTCCCGCTCGGCCAATTGGGTGTCAATCTCAGCCGTCAGTCATGATGTCAGAACACATGACCACTTGAACATCAGTGGGATAACAACTAACCAAGAATGACAAAAACCATCTCTGGAAAAAAATGTATCAAAACATGTACTTTAACTTTTTTTTTTGGTCCCATCTGATAACAGGAAGGAGGCGGGGTTTATGACCTATACTGCAGCAAGCCACCAGGGGGCGATCAGGGTGATTTGGCTTCATTCTTTTGGGAAGGTATCATGTCGTCCATCATTATTTACAGTAAGTGGGTGATACAAACAGTCAGCATCAGTGTCGGAGCAGGGACGGTTAACAAGGCAACAAGTAGAGGTTTGGACTGTGGATTATTACGTTTATAGATTTACAGACTGTTTTCATGTGTCCTCTTCCTTCAGTCTGAGAGGTCAAAGCAGAAAAACAACAAAAAAAAACAATGCAAGAAAAGGATAAAGACGGAGCCACAATGAGCAACACCAGCGGTGCAGCCCGTCTGTTGCTCCGGGGCAACGAACAAAAAAACCCTTTAAATATTTTGATTGATTTCTTGAGTCGGTCCATCCCGGGCCGCAGGCGACATCTCGCCCATGTCCATTGACGCGGCTTTACCTCGGCGAGGTGAATTAATATTAACATTATGAAGTGACTTTTTTTAATGAGCAGGATCATCTTCTGCTGCATTTCTAAGAACTATAAAGAAAACTCGATGAAGGGAGGGAGGGTTGTTCTGGCTATGGTTCTAGTCTTCTCTAAATGTCTCTGGGCTACTAAGCGACAAGAGAAGAAAACCCTAAGAGGAGACGATGGTGGGCGGGGGTTGTATGATACAAACGCTACAGCGCAGGATGGCTGCCGCACAAAATTAAAACAGAGCAACAGATATTGAACAAAAAAACAAAAATTTGATCATCTTATAAAAGAAGCAATGGAAATCTTAAAAAAATGACAATCTCAAGGTTCTATTTACATTCAGAGAACGATACGTCAGATCCTCTATTTCTGTCAGCTCCTCCTTCTCCTCCGTTTGTTCTGTCCGCCTCCTCGTCCTCCATCCTTTGCTACAGAGGACCGGCCCCTCCAAGTGTTTTCTATAGGCGTCCACTTAATGTATGTATCCGTGTATGAGTATGTACACAATGTGTTTGTCATTGTCTGTTATCATATAGAACTAACAAATGTCCCAGTGGTCACAGAAAAACCCCACAAGCTTGTTATGTGTCACGCTACGTTCCTTCGTAACCATAAGGGTGTCTGACATTTTTGATCGCACCTCGTACACCTGTGAGCTGTTTTGTTTTTTTCTTCAAAGATTTGTAAAAGCTGTTTGCCACTTTTTGTTTTAAAAATTCTTTGTGTTTTATCCATTTGTGTGTGTGTGTTCTCTTCAGCCGCAGTGCGCTGAGCTCTCTGGGCCACCGCAACATCCTTGTCCTGCATTTTAGCGGCTGAGCAAATGGGAGGGTGAGGAAAAGCAAAATGTGTGTGAGGAGTGATGGGGAATTGAAAGAGAGAAGGAGGAGAGGAGACTCTACTGGACTCTCTTAAGGCAACAGATCTCTCATCGCTGTGGGTCAAAGGGCAGGGATGGAGAGTCTGAACAAATCGCACAAGGTAACAGTCACTCTTTAAACTCATATATGTGAAGTATCAACTAAATGATTCAGAGATGCCTCGTGCATCTTAGGTTCCTTACAGCCGCGCACGCATCAAAAAACAGCAAAATCATCCCCAAGACGCACGCACACAAACATATACAAACACAAATAAATAGCTTGAAAATGGCAACAACAAAGACACAGTGGTGAAAACACAGCTAAAAATTGTGACGGTTGTATAAAAAATTATTTAAAATGTGTAAACGAAACAGAACGAAACTTAAATGTTTCTACAAGTTGAAATCGTGTGTTTTGACATTTTGGTCACAGATGAAAAGATGAAAAAACTTATTCTATTTTCCCTTTTCTTCGCCTCACTCTTCACCACACTGGCCCGTCATCTTCCTCTCCTGTTCTCCACCTCCCTCTGTCTTTCTGTTGTTTAGAAGAGTAAAGCTTGATCTGATTTTGTGTGCATGTGTGTGTGTGTGTGTGTGTGTGTGTGTGTGTGTGTGTGTGTGTGTGCGTGTGTGTGTGTGTGTAAACGTCGTAGAAAAGGCAAGACATCCTGTAAACGGCTTCACTGCATAAACCTGTGGAATGTACTGAGACTCTGTGTGTGTGTGTGTGTGTGTGTGTGTGTGTGTGTGTGTGTGTGTGTGTGTGTGTGTGTGTGTGTGTGTGTGTGTGTGTGTGTGTGTGTGTGTGTGTGTGAGAGAGTGTGAGAGTGTGTGTTCTTACACTGTGACACTACAGGCAGTGGAGTCAGGAGTGGTCTGTCCCTTTGTGTGTGTGTGTGTGTGTGTGTGTGTGTGTGTGTGTGTGTGTTTGAGAGTGAGAGGGAGAGAGAGACAGTGAGTGTGTGTGTGTGTGTGTGAGAGAGAGTGTGTGTGTGTGTGTGTGTGTGTGTCTGTGTGTGTCTGTGTGTTTCTGTGTGTGTGTGTGCGTCTAGCTGGGCCTGTTCAGGATGCTCGACATGGATGGAGCGATGGGGGGAGGCGGGACGGCTGTAACAGGGGAGGCGGGACCGGAGCTCTCGTTGCCATGGGGAACCGGCCCCCGGCCACTGTACTGGCCAATGAAAGAGCCGTCCTCGTTGAACTGGATGTCCACGCTGTCTCCGTATTCGGCCAGAGAGTCGTCGCTGCCCAGCTTACTCTCCCCGCACAGAGACGGCTGGCTGTCGGAGCGCTTCTCATCTCCGTCGCTGGAAGACAACAGACAGAAACGGTCAGTGATTATCTGGACAGAGTTTGAGTTTGACAACTGACCCCTCCCTCAGTTACTTTTGCATCTTTATGTTTCCACGCAGCAGTTTACGGTGATAATGGCGCAAAAGTTACCATTTGAAATTCTCGGTAATTGTTTGAAACCCGTGGGTCATTGATGTCACACGGTGCAAACTAAATCTTGACCCTGCCCATCAAATAAGACCAGACACTTCGCTTGAAGAAAACTGTGGAGCATAATCACAGTTTTTTCTGGATTTCAGTTGGAAAAACTGGTGATAACAAAAATGTGGCTCAGATTTGAAATGCACTTTCACCAATTTCACAGGGAATAATTCATGAATCTTCATTAAAGATGAAAAATCTGGCATATTTAGGAGGACTGCTATCGATGAGTGTCTTCAATTTGGTGCGACTCGATTAAATTGTAGTAATGTAGGACCTTGGCGGAGTGCCGTTCTAGTGAATCTAGTGAACGGTCATTTCAGGAGCCAAAGTAAAAAACATACAACAGCTGTTCTACATAAAGTTCTTAAAAATCATAAAATCGTCCAAGCTGCGGCTGTAGCGCGATATCACTGAAAAGAAGTAGGATTCAAAATAAAATGGTTTATTTTGAAAAACAGCAGCGATGTTCGCTGTGTCTAATAACCACAGGATCCCTTCATGTGCTGCCAGATGTGACCCCATGGGTAGCTGTCATGAATGTGCAAAACAACGACAACAACAAAACCTCAAAACAAAATACTCCAACAAGTATTGGAGTATGATGTGACTGACATTTTATCATAGCTAAATTTCATGAAACACACAGTACGACACAGTCACGGGCACAAAAGACGCACAACACAGGCACGTAAAGCTTCAAGAAGAGAGTTGGTTAACGTCCTCACCTCTCCAGCGATCTGCAGGCAGAGCATTGAATGAGGAAAGAAACGTGAGACACAAAGGAAGGACAGCCGGGAATGAGACACGCAGCTGGAAACATCAGTGCAACGACAGAGCATAAAATGTGTTCCGAACGAGTGTTCGTTTCCAAAATAAAGTATTCTCATATTGACCAATGTTATCTAAATAGATTTCATAACAATATTTACATTTTTAAAAAATGAGAACCCGCTGTTGGACTGAATCGCTGTTTCAGAGGCTGGGCGGACGGCAGGCGTAAACGTAGGAACAGCGATGTGTTTCAAAACTAAAACGTAGAAGTGTGGATGTGGCCTGTGGTTCTGCTGTGGCTCATGGAGGAGCAGTAATTCAGCGTGTAGCTGTTGTTGAACAATGAAGTACTTTACAGGTACATCAAAAATTACAAACTAAAAACTTATGGAACTGTATGTTCAAGTGTCTGATAAGTTTGGTTTAAAGTAGTTATCTGATGCTATTAAAACCGGACACGATTGACAGCTGAGATTGACACACGATTGGTCGGGCCATGATCACTACTGCACGGACTCTGGCTGTATCTGGATATTGTGGCTTTCATTTTTGTAGAAATGGGAGGAAGTGGAGAAGCGTCGTCCATCTTCATGTACAGTCTCTGATCGTCATTGTGAACAGCAATTGGAGAAAAAACCCACCTGTACTCTCCAAAGGTCTCATCTTTCATTGGCCGAGCTTCGGAGTCCACTTCCTTGTCCTCCTTGTCCTTCACTGTAGGAAGGAAAAATCTCAACATCAAACCCTTCACTACACACAGAAGAGTGTATGTGACTTTGTGTGCGTGTTTAGCTGTGCACAGTGTGTGTTGTTACCTGCATACTTGCCGCCCCTGCTGCGTTTGATAAGGCAGAGGATGAACAGTATCAGCAGTATCAGCACGATGGCGCTGATGAGTCCTATCAACCAGCCTTGGGTGGCGAATCCCCCGGGCATCTCCGAGGGCACTGCGAGACAGCGGGAGGCCGTCAGCGACACCAGGAAATAATCAACAATAATCAATTTCGATTTAACTCCCCGTGTCAATGTAAACTCAAGAAAACGACAAAATAGGGGCCCTTCTCAGTCAAGTTCTGCAGAACATCGTGTTCTCTTAAGGAGAACGGTCATGCAAGATGCAGCAAATCTTGTCGCGCAAGTTTTGAAGGTCGTACCTGGTCCGTTGGTCCATGTCACGTCTTTCCACTGAGTGAAGTTTCCATGCATGACCTCGAGCTGGTACTGAGTTCCTGGTTGGAGGCCTGTGAGCGAATATAAACCCTGCGTGGAATTTACCTCCTCCGACTCCTCCCACTCAACTCCGGCTGTACACACACACACACACACACACACACACACACATCATAGATTAATAAACAACAATAATAATTATCGTCTCTCTCCACCAAAGTCATTCTTTTTTCTTCTTCTCATGTTTCTACCCCAGGTGGATATTGAGATTTTTTTCTCCTCATATAAGACTAAGTGTTCCATTTTGAAACCATTTCTGTCCCAGTCATCATGTGACAAGATGAAAACCCACCACTCTTCCTTCGGTAGCGGATGTGGAAGCCGTGATTCCTGTCTCGCTCTCCGGGCACCCAGGTCAGGTTGAGCGACGTGTTTCCCGTTACTATGGAGATGTTCGATGGAGGAACTGAAAGAGGAAAGAGGGACAGACGGAGCGGGAATGAGTGAAAGGGGAAAAAAAGGAAATCAAAAGCACTTGACAGAATTTTAACACATGACTGTGGTTTCACCTCCATCGAGCAGGGTGGCGAACCTCCGTGTGATGGGAGGTCCGTCCCCGGTGGCGGTGCGCGCTATCACTTTGAAGATGTAATGGCTGCTGGGGTCCAGATGCTCCAACACAATGCGAGTCATGCTGGGATCACTGATGATCTCCATCTGCAGTGGACTGTCTCTACTCTCCACTTCTGCAGGCGAAGCACAAACAGAACCGGTTGGCAAAACGTCACAACAACCTCCGCTGCCGACCTTGCGAGGCAGGTGGAGTTCTCACAGGAATAATATTGTGAGCATCTTGATATTTGATCAAATAACAATTTCAGCCCCCCGTCCCCGCAACATTTATTTTTCTACAGTCCCTCATGAAGTGTCAGACCTTACCCTGTTGGTACTGCACCATGTATCCCAGCAGTATGCCATTGGTTTCAACTGGAGGGGTCCAGAAGAGAATCATTGATTTCTCTGTTGGGCTCTCAAAGGTCAATGATTCGGGAGGACCAGGAGCTACACACACACACACACACACACACACACACACACACACACACACACACACATTAAATATCTGCAGATGAAGAATCTTCAGTGAGAACATTTGAGACACTCGAGTTTGAACCTGAATGAAAATCATCCACCGACTCGTTTTAGAATTGAGCCGAATTTCTGCCCACAAGAGTTGTTGCTTAACTTTCACTTTGAGGGGGACACACGATGTCCTGTCCTGCCTCAGCAGTTCAACTAAATCGGACAGACTGTCGGATAGATGGTTGGATTTTTGGCAGGTCCGAAAGTTTGCTCGGCTACGTGAAATATGAGCTGCTGCACAGTCTGCTTCTCCACATTGGCTTCTGTCAAACGCTCCATTATAAACCCTCAGCCTCCTTCCTTCTGCCAATCTTTACTGTCTCTTTGCACATGTGAACCAAGCCGCAGCCCTTCATCGTAACTCACCTCCCTCCGGCGTGCTGAAGCGGTGAGGCTGCGAGTGCGGGCCCTCCCCTTTGCTGTTGAAGGCAGTGACGGACACTTCATAGCGAGAAAACAGCCGCAGCCCCGTCACTTCCTCCGAGGTCCTCGTGCCTCGTACCTCCACCACCCGGCTCTCTCTGTCTCCTTCCGTCCCTCGGGTCAACCTTGCCTCTCTGTCGTCCCCGTGGTGCAGTTTTCCGAGGGACCTCCGGCCCCGTCCCTCCTGGGGACCCAACCTCCTGACATAGATCTGACGGTGAGGGCGGGGAGGAAATTGAAAAGTGAGTTAATCTGCAGTTCAACCAGTGGTTCCAGCAGGAAGATTGTTGTCTGGAATTTTAGCACGATTGGTCCTTTGCTCTGCTAGTTTTCAAAATACAGTTGAAATGTAAACTGAATCTGAAGTTGTAAAATATTTAAAGACACTTACAGATGCTTCCGGAGCTTGTGACACTGAGGCATTTTTTCACAATTTTTTGACTTATTATTTGAAAAATGACATGGAGATAAATTAACTATAGATGACATTGAGAATGATAATAAACAGTTACAGCCACAACTGCAAGCATGCTTTACTTAATTACAGCTAAAACTAAATATTTACCTCCTCTCAGGAGAAATCACAAGAAATCACAATTTGTTAAAGTCCAAGGTGACGTCATCAAATGTCTCAAATTCTGAATACTGAATGATTATTTGTGTCTTGAGCCGGTGAGACGCAGTAACCGGTACCTTGTATCCCAGCAGCCGACCTCGGATGCTCTGCGCCTCGTTCCACTTGACTCTGACGGTGCTGTTCATCACAGTGGTTTCAACTCCGGTGGGAGCGTCGTCGGGCTCTGAGAGGAAGACCAGGCATCAAGTTTTACAGTAAGAATAGAAAGTACTCAACACAACAGCATCCCTGTTTGAAATAAAGCTGCGCCCGGCATTGAACGAAAACACACCAGACACAAGTTTGCCCAGTAAAAGTGTTCAGGTGACGTACTCTCCTCTCCGGAGTGGCCGATCTCAGGCTCCGGGTCCGGTCCTACTCCGAGCGAGTTGACGGCCCGGACTTTGATCTCAAACGGAGTGTACGTTCCCGTGTCGTTTACGTGGAACGGCGGAGACTTTATGAAGCTGTGGTTCCAGTGCACACTCTTCCCCCCGGCCTCCCGCCACGACACCTTGTACTGGAAGTCCTGGCCGTTGTGCAAGTGCTTGTCCATCTCCTGTGAGGTGACGCAGGATGATAAAGGATAAAGTGGATTGGGATTCAACGTGGCGTGCATGTACGCAGAGGTGATACGTGTATTTGGATACTTTACCTACCTGAAAGTAATAATACAACAACATACAAATACTGAAGTCTAAATATATGGATATAATCGGGTCCAAGTAAAACTTAACATTGATTTGCATTGAAAATAGGCTGCAATATTCTTTCTATGCTGCTGGATTTTTTTGTGTTTTTTTGTTTATGAAAGGAATGAGTGAATGTATGTCGCTGCTCCAGCCCTCATGCATGTGCACAGACCAAAGTACGCAGACACACAAATACACACGGACTGAGCTACTCACATCCCATGTAATGATCAGAGTCTTTGGGTCTGTCGAGTCACTGCGGACTCCAGTGGGGTTACTGTCAGGAACTGGAGTAGGAAAGACGAGGGCAGAGATAGAGAACAGAGATAGTTTGACAAATATGCTTGTTTACTTTCTTTTCTGAGAGTCAGATGAGAAGAGAGATTGATACCACTCTCATATCTGTCCCCTCAATGTGTGAGCTTAGCTTAGCATTAAGACTGGAGACGGTTGGGAACTGTTAGCCTGGCTCTCTCCAAAGGTAAAAAGTTGCATCCTTTTTTCAATTTTGAAGTTCAATTTGAACAAAAGCTCAGAAGTAAAAACACCCATCTTCTCATTTTACCCTTGACGAAGAAAACCCCCCCAAAACGTTTTTAAATTAGTGTTTTTAATTGATTGAAGTTGAATGAACGTCCGGTGTGTCACTCACCAGCAGGTGGCGTGCTGTGGTGGTCTGAGGGCTTGCTGGGGTTGCTGTGGCCGATCTCGTTGACGGCAATGACCCGGAAGCGGTAGGTGCAGTAGGGGTGGAGGGTCAGCTGCAGGTGGTTGAAGTCCCCCGGTACTCTCCTCCACAGCTGCCACTTCCCTTCCTCTGTGTGCTGCTCCTCGCGGACCTCCACGATGAACTCTGAGAGGAGAAGAACATAGACGTGACGAAAAGCCACAATTCCTGATGAATGTGACCAATGAACTTGTTTGATCAGGAGTTGCAGATTAAGAGGGATCATCACCTTCATCATCTTTAATTTTCATTTTTTGTTCACATGTTTTGTTTTTCAAACAGTGGCTAAATCAGAACTGATATTTGGAAGACGTGCGTGAGTGTGTGTGTGTGTGTGTGTTACACACCAACGACGGGGCTGTTGTGTGAATGTCCAGGGATCCAGCTGAGTGTGAGGCTGTGGTCCTCGACGTCGGACAGAGACAGATCTCTGGGAGGGTCCGGTCGTGCTGGGGGGTCCAACAGAACTCGGTTAGTGTTGAAGCGTTAGAGCGTCCACACCTGCTGCACACACTGTCGAACATGCACACGTGTGACGCACCCACTACGGTTATGGAGCCGCTGGCTTGCACGTTGTCCATATCGGTGATGACCTCACAGGTGTAAGGCGCGGTGTCGTCTGATTGGACGCCTGACACTTTCAAGCTTCCATTCTCAAAGAAAGTGTACCTGCACGCACACACACACACACACACACACGCACACACGCACACACACACACACACACACACACACACACACACACACACACACACACACACACACACACGGGTTTAATGAACAAACCTGTTATGTGTTAATTTAATAGTGTCACTGTGTGTGTCCAGTATAATATACAGTCTGCGGTTCTGTTCTGTGAACTGAAACACCTCAGAGTGTGTGTGTGTGTGTTTACTTGTCATCTGGTGACGACTCCTGCAGTTTTTGTCCGTCTTTCCTCCAGACGATTTGGTAGTCGAGCAGCCGAGGGTCTTTGTAGAAGCGACAGTCGAGCAGAGCGCTGCTCCCACTGAGAACACGGACGTCTTGGGGGCTCGTCAAAATCTCTGTTCGATCTGATGGGCAACAGGAAGACCGAGGACAGTAGTTTTAGTTTGTTCGATTTTCAAAAAGGATTCATGCACTTTGTTTGAAGATTCTAAGGCTCTCATGAACCCCACAGTTGAAGAGGTCACTGCTTTTCTGAAATTTTAACGCCACTTTCACATTTCACAAGATCACTCTCAACAAGTAGTTTGACTTTCAGTGGAGTGGGATGGCGTCCACTACTTTATCACAAACGTATTTTCAGCAGCATTTCCACATTGATATGATAAAGTTCCGAGGGTTTCTTTCTTTGAAAAAAAAAAAAGAAAAAAGAATTAATTTGAAAGATGAAGATTGGGTCTGGGGATTAAAAGTTGTACTAGACTCACTGAACACTTCCAGATGTGCAGTGATGGAGATATTGGTGTGTTGGACGGAGCAAGTGTATGTTCCACTGTCATCGTGACTGACGCCGGACAGCTCGAGGGTCCCGTTGGTCAGCAGGGAGACACGAGGGTCCGACAACAGAGGAACCATGTCTTCACCCTCCCTGCAGGACACACACACACACACACACACACTCATCAGAGGCGTGGCCGCGGCTTTGTCCCTCTGTGGTCTTGACGTCACATTAGACGCACAGAAATGAAACCCACAGCAGCAACAGTCAATCCCAACGTCTCGATCAATGGGCAGGGTGTTTTGTGGCTCATTAGCGAATCGATAATAGACAGAGGGAGATCAATAAATGAGGAAAGCGGACCGACATCAGCTTCAACATATAACGTGCTCAATGTGAGCATAATGTATATGAGGCCTGTAAAAATCACACTTTGCACACTGTACAACTGCTCCTCTGTTTACTCCAAACAAGTAAAATCATAGTTTTAGAAATAGGATTATATAAATATTGACGTCATGAGTTTCACCAGTGGTTTTAGCTTTTTAAGAAACCACATCATTTTTTACAAACAGCCCTGATTTGTCTTTTCATATCCGGGCACAGCGGACAGAACGTTGACGAATCTCAAAACATTTGTTCATGCGACCACTAGAGGGCGCTGCTGCATTTAGAGTAAAGATCTGAGGCAACATGACTTATTGGTCAAAGAATTTCGACAAATATGTGACTTTCCTCTTTTGTCTGTGACTCAGCTCCAAGACGCCCCATTGGCTCCTATTGAAGACGTATATCTTTAAAAAATATCCATATTGTGGGACTAGTAAAAGATTATTTTATCTTATAAATATGCTAGAATTTCACTTGCTATGAATTGTCATTTATCACTTCTGTCATCTACAACCCTGTGTGTGTGTGTGTGTGTGTGTGTGTGTGTGTGTGTGTGTGTGTGTGTGTGTGTGTGTGTGTGTGTGTGTGTGTGTGTGTGTGCGTGCGTGTGCGTGTGTGTCTGTGTCTGTCTCTCACCATGCGACGTGTGGTCGTGGAGAACCAAAGGCTTCGCAGTGCAGCATGATGTCTCCTCCCTCGGTGACTCTGTACACCACTCGGTCAGACGACAGGATCTGAGGAGGAAGCTCTGAGGGACGCAGGGGACAGAACAACGGTTCACATCAGCTGTTCTATTCAGGCCACGTGTTGACCTGTGTGTGTGTGTGTGTGTGTGTGTGTGTGTGTGTGTGTGTGTGTGTGTGTGTGTGTGTGTGTTTGAGCACACCGATGACGTAGAGGTAGGTGTTGAGGAGAATGGAGCCGTGACGGTTGGAGGCCTCGCACTGGTACACGGCGGTGTCCGCAAACTCAACGTCCCTCAGTTTCAACACGCCGCCCGACACACTCCGGCGAGGATCATCGTCCACGTCTACCCCGGGGAGGAGGTGGTGGGGGGAGGCAGGCGGAGGACGGTGAGAAAGAAGAGGGGGTTGGACGGAGGAGGTGAAGAGGTTGAAAAGTGACGATGTCGAGAGTTTGTCAAACAGAAACTTCTCGGCAGCCGAGCACAAAGAAATGTTTAAACAAGAAGCTGCAGCCCAACAAGTGGAGAGGCAGCTGTTACAGGCTCTGACCCCCCCCCCCCCAACACACACACACACACACACACTGTTTCTTTTCTCATTTTAACAGCTGACGGCCGTTCTGACTGTCATACCCGACTCATCACTGTCTTTATTGCAGGTTAAATTCTTGTGTCGTCTCCATGTTAAGTGAAATGATTTTGGTCAGACTCATTCCTCCTTAACTTCCGTTTTCTCTCTCTTACTTATTCTACTCTCTCATTCTTTTCACTTCCACTTTCTTTCTTTCTTCTAATTTTTGGCATTTTTGCTTTTTCCCCATCTTCTTTTCTCTTACTTATCTTCCCCCCTCCTTTGATTTCTTTAATCCTTACTTACCTATCTTTCTACCATGTCTTGTTCACTTCTGTCTATCTTATCTTTCTTTCTCTCTGTCACTGTCCTCCCTCCCTCCCTCCCTCCGTCCCTCCCTCCCTCTGGGCCCTTGTAGTGGACAGACTGTGGACTTCCTGGAGCCAGGAAGCGATCTCTCTCTCTCTCCTCATTTTAAATCTGTGGTCATGATGTGTAATGTAATGATTCAGATGATGCAGTGAACGGAAGGAAAAGTTCACTGTAAAAAAGTGCTGATGACTGGAGATTTACAATGTGGACTAAATGAGGCAATCGGAGCCTGAGGGGGCGCGGCGCAACAAGTTAAAGCAAGCAATAACTCCCCTGGATGTGATCAAGTTCAGCAAACCCTCAACTTTAATTACATTCTTTGGTTCTTCAACACATTTTGTAGCGAAAAAATAACCCGCAAAAAAAAAATTGAAGACGCAGAGAACATTCAAAAAAAAAATCAGTCCGTACCTGTGACCGGCTGACCGTTGATGCTCCAGGTGATGACGGGCGTCGGGATGGCTTCGGCCTGACAGTCCAGTCGCACAGTCTCCCCAGGAGAATACAACAGGCTCTGAGGCTCCTTCACCCAATATGGAGCCGCTACCGAGGAAACAAAAAGGGATCTGTGACGTACTGCTGACACCGAGGAGCGGTATTTAATATACTTCAAGCTATTGTATGTCAGTAGGGTGTATAAATACACTTTAGCACATGAGAAAGTTTGTTCATCAGGAATACATGTAGGAGAATAAAGTACAGTTAAGTACTTAAAAAAAAAAAGGATTGTTTTCAAAGATGCATCTAACTGTCAAATAAATGTAGTTGAGTAAATAATATAGAGTCACCGATGTTATGCTGTGCTTGAAACATTAACCTCTGCTCACACATGATGCTGCAGTACCTACCTTCCACAGTGAGCGTGAACGAGTGTGCGGTGGAGCCGTGGATGTTGAAGGCCCGACACTCATACTCTCCGTCATCGGTCTGGGCGATGCTGTCGAAGCTGAGCCAGCGGGCCGCGCTCTCCAGCACGCCGCCGGTTTCGTCCAGGCGGCCGTCCTTCTTCTTCCATTCCACCTTGGGAGTGGGTCTGCAGACGCACAGCAGGTGATGAGGTGAGAAGCGAAAAGAACAACAGAGGGAGTGACCACAGAGGGAAGGACAGCGGAAGAGAGATGGATCGGTCGGGAGCGATATGGAGGAAATCAGAGCTAAATGGACACAGATCATGTCGTTAGCGGCGTACGAGTAATGCCCTGTTTCATCGTTAATGAAAAGTTATGATGACAGCCCCATTTGTCGCCATGGAGACGGAACTCTCAGGGGATGAGCGGATAATTAGAGCGAATGGAAACCGGCGGTGAAACAGAGGAGAGAAAACGATTTAATAAAAAGCGTCAGCGTCCGTCAAGAACCAGGACCTTCAGCGATTATTACAACGACAAAATCAAAGTGCTGTTTCCAAGGCTCCAAGGTTGTTCAAAAGATTTGTTCCCTTCTCTTAATGAATCATGGGGTGTGTTTTGGGGGCGTAACATGCTCCCGACTTCCCATTTCACTTTGTAGGATCGATGTTCTACTCGCCGCCATCGAAAACAGGTCATTTCTGTTCAAACACGTGGTTTATGTTACCGGTCGAGGGCTTCAGTAGGGATTATTGCTCACATCATACATTGTTTCTGCGACTCCCCATTTTACGTGTAGACTGGTTGTGTATTTATTGCTCATTTGTCAGAAACGGGGGACTTTTTCCGCTGCGGCCCCTGGCCTATTTAAAGCTAAGATGACGTCCACAAAAAGTGAAGATGAAGTCCTGCGTCGGATTGGGCATCGTCGCAGCACAATAAGGTGCTCGCTTGTGAGTCACACACACCAACACACACACACACACACACACACACACACACACACACAGCAAGATCCTTACAGGCCCTTGGGGATGCATTCCAGGGTGACGCTTTGACCTCTGAGGGCGTTCACTGTGGTGTGGGAGCCGGTGGGTCGAAAGAGGTGGGGTTTCCTACCATGGCCAACATCGTTACCTAGATAGAGGAGAGAGAACATATACAGTAAACTGAAGCACCTTCATTGGAAATGTGTTACTCAGACAATTCTACAGCACCACCAAACTGGAGGATTTCCTCTAAATGGATCAAACGCAAGGGTCTGATTTATGGCAGGACTCTTGGCTTAAGCTGCATTATCATTTCTCTGTATTCGTTCTTAAAAGATCCACTTCCACTTCGTCATAGGTCTGCGGCGTTTCCTTGTGTGAGTGTGTGTCTGTTCACTCACTGGGCATGACGGTGAGTCTCACGGAGGTCTCGGGGAGAATGGTCCTGGCCGCCGAATACTGGGCGTTGCAGACGTAGTCGTCCCTGCTGTCGCTCTTTAGAAGATTAGCGAAGTACAGGCTCCCGTCGAGGCCCACCATCACTCTGTCGTTCTGCTTGATGTGCACCATCTCTGAGGCACACAGAGCCAGGGAAGTTGAGGCGCCGCGAAGGCAGTAGGGGGAATGTGAACAAACAAGCAAGTGATTTATTCATTCCTCTTTCATTTAATGTGCAAAGACCCTGTTAGTGCCAGCAGCACGAAAGCTTTGTTTCCCTCAATATTCAAGCAGCCTCAAGTCGAGGGGAACTCTCTTTAGAGCACTGCAGTATTGATTTTCAAGTCAGACCAGACTGACAACTTGAAAGGCATTTTATCATCATGAGAGGGGGAGGCCAAAAAAAGAAGAAAGAAAATAGATTAAATATGAAGAGTCCAAAAACATCAGCTGATGGTGCCGCATTCATTAGTTTGAGTGGAAATGAGTGGTGATGCCAACCCCTGCAACAGGTTCTCAGCCGCAGAGGACGGAGGAAAACAAACGCTGCGAAGCTGCGGAGGCCGACGCGCAGACTGGACAAGAACCAGAAAAAACAAGAAATGGTCTGTCTGTCACGCCGAGTGGCCGCTAATGAAACTGGACAGAGGAGACCGGAAGCCAGGACGAACGACAGACTCACTCTTGTCCATCCAGTGGATGTGTGGAGGAGTGGAGCTCTCCGGAGGGTTGCAGGACAGGACGACGCTTTCCCCCTCGAATGCCCGCTTGTGTATTTTCTGTTGCTTTAGGAGAACCGGTTGAGCTGAGACACAGAGAAACAAACACACTGAGCTGAATCTCACCGCAACCCGTCGATTTTGTACAGAAACAAGAAACGGGATTGCACCTCTGCTCTTCAGGCGCAGCAGTGCAGTCGCCATCATCTCTTTTACCAGGAAGCTGCAGATGATGCAGCACGATGCTGCAGCAAGCCTGAAAGCAGTCGGTGCTCCTTTAAAGTCCTGTTTCAGCAGAGGCGGCTCACATCCAGCACAGAGGCTGGTTTTTTTAAACTGGATACAGCATTTATTGCTTCACAGTGGCTGTAGTATTATCGATCAGAGGAAATGGCAGGACTACTAATGGCAGCAGGAGGAGGAGGAGAGAGTACATTTCACAAACAATGCTGGGATTGTTCCCGATCACCAGGGCGGTGAAATGAGAGACGCACAGTTTATTCTGCATCGTTATGTGATCACGCGGCCTTAACTCTGCATTAACTGACTTTTGTTTTTTTGGGACTTGGCAAACTAGGATACAGTTTCCTTTTTACAAGTCCAGGAGACAAGTCCACCTGATGAATCTAAAGCTACATCCCTACTACGACGCTTCTGCTTTAAAACATCTTCCGATTTTGAAGGAATTTAATAAAAGGTGTTAAGTGTATGTTTTCATAAGTAGCGTATGCATTTATTAAATCTAGTGCCATAACCATGGACCTTTGACCTTGTAACCAGTTCATCCTTGGGTCCAGGTGGATGTTTGTGCAAAATTTGAAGAATTTCCCCTCAAGGCGTTCCAGAGATATGACTCATGACAATAGGACAGATGGAGAAGTCTGTTACTTAACAACAGTTTTGCAAACAGACCGTCAAAAACAAGCAGCGACAACTATCAGAGTCACACATTTAAAGACATCTATATCATCAATGTCCTACATTCTTGGATCAGATACTTTATGACAAATAATCTTTGTTTGTTTTTTCCATTTAGAAACAGTATCAGAAAATAAAAAGATTCTAGATTAATTAATTTCATTTTATTTTATTAGATACGGAGCGAATGGGTATTTATTATTATCCTGCCTGCATAATTTCAGTCTTCCTCTATCTAGAGGAATCTCAGACATTTTCATCAATTGATCTTTTCTGTGACCGGTTTGTGTTAGCAGGACGGATATCGCAAGAGATGGTATCAAATATAGGATTTTTCAAAAGTAGGTTTCTCCTCCTTGGAAATGGCTTCATGCAGCTGGTGCTTGGTTACTGTCTTTTCCTATCGGTTCTCTTCTCTAACCAGTGTTTGCTTCTATCGCAGGCCGAGCACAGTCAGGTGAAATGCTGACTTCCCAGCACCGCCTCATGCTTGGCAACCCCCGTGCACCCTCCCGACCTAGTGACGTCACCGCTCTGTCTCCGGGAAATGGTTGCCACGGTAACATGAGATGAGAGAGCAGAACAGGTGGCCCCAGTCAACCCTCACTGAGTCAGTGAATCGTTTCTGTGCGTGTAGGAGAAAGGAAAAGAGTGTGTATGTGTGTGTGTGTGTGTGTGTGTGTGTGAGTGTGTCTTACTGTACATCCTTCATAACATTTCATTCAACCTGTGAGTCAGCACGTGTTATACAGTACTCATTTTTGTTTATACATATTTATATTGTACATATTGTTAATTTGTGTGACTTACGCTCGACGATGACTTGCACGGTTTGCGTCATGGCGGTCCCCAGGGTGTTGGAAGCGTAGCAACGGTATAAGCCTTCGTACGAGTCGAGGAGCTCATCCCCTTCGGCTCGCAACGTCCCCGACTCTTTATACTCCGACCCAAACACCTCGCCATCTTTCACCCACCGGAAACTGCAGGCAAGAGGAGACCACATCAACAGCATTTCGAAGACAAATTGACAGCAAGTGTGAAAGCCTACATTCCTAAAATTACACGACAAAGAAATATGTCCGGATACCTGCTGACATTTGACACTGGATAAGTCTGGTGATATTCTATATATTTTTTCCACATTGACAAAAAACAATCATAACCAACCACGGGTTAGTGTCTCAGCACTTCTTGATTTATTTGCCCTGTCTGTGCCTCTTAGCTCCACTGGTTCCGACTGAATACATAAAGTTTCAAAAACAGTTCAGTAGACAAAACTATACATTTGTGAGATTTACATCTTCAGTATGAACCACTGAACGTGGTACAGAGCCACAGACAGAGTAGAGAAGTCAGAGAGTAGTGATTAAGACTAGGACTGTTTGTGGACAGTCACAAAACCATAGAACGTCGCCAGCCCCATCTTCTTTAATAGTAATAGTGAAGTTTGAATTTGAGAAAGAGACGCAGATAGAGAGAGGACGGAGGTCGGAGAGAACGGAGGGGAGGAGATGGAGGAAAAGAAAAGAACCCAGAGAAATGGAAAGGAAGTGACATGATTTTGTTATTGCTGTGATTTTATTATAAGAGCATTTGTTGCCATGCCAACAGAAAGGCCAGAGGGAGGAAGTGGGCAAACAGCTAGACACAAACATATGTCTTGTTTGTCAATTATATTTGTGTACACACACACACACACACACACACATACACACACGCTTGGTAAATGACACACAGGAGTCACGGCCGTACTGTACGTACGTGGGTGCTGGGATACCCGTGGCCTCACAGGGCAGATATATGTCCTCTCGAGAGAAGGCTGTGTACGATGTCGGCATCTCCGTCATCACTGGGGGCTGCGATACTTAAAAACAGACACACGGGCAGTAATGAAATACTCGGGGACGTACAACTGATTATAATTATCGATGAGTACAGGCAAGCGAATACACAGTCCAGTGGACAATACAAACATGGAACACACACACACACACACACACACACACACACACACACACACACACACACACACACACACACACACACTTCACTGTTGTTCACACAACGAGGAGAGCCACTTACTGTTATGCACTTTATCTGTTTGTCCACAAGAAGGCAGTCAAGGGGAGAGCAGAGAGGACAAACTCAGACAAGGGTTAGTTGAAACAAAACAGGTACGAGCCGAAGATGCTGCTGTTGATTTAAGACGCTGGACGCAGGTGAATTATTCATACTACTTGATCAGAAATACCGTTGACATTAGAATGACTCTTCTAAAGTATTTTTCCTCCTCTCTGTTTTTGGACTCAAACTCGCTGGCGTCCCGGATCAACTTTCATCTTTTTTTTCTCTCTCCACCCCCCCCCCCCCCCCTTGTGTCTCCTTCTCTAACCTTCCCTCCTTTCATTTGTCTTTCTCCTTCACTGTCCTTCTTCATCCATCTCTTTTTCTCTCTCTCTCTCTCTCATTTACATCTTCTCTTCCTCTCCTCCTCTCCTCCATGTCCTCCTCTCTCTGCCACGCCCAGAGGAGAAGGTCGTCGGCTGAAGGTCGAGAGATGGACCCGACTCCTCCTCCTCATTCCCTCTTCCCCTCCTCCGGGACCACCATTGCTGAGCCAGCTGACCTTTGAACTTAACCTCCAGCGACAGAGGTCAGTCTAACCTGATTGTGTGGATAAGTGTGTGTTCATCTTTGTGCTTATGTGAATGTGTTTACCTGTTTAGTTTGTTATGTCAAACAAAGACCAGAGCAAACACAGATACTCGCGGATAAATGAACAAGGCAAGAAAATGACAGAAGACGTTATCTATCATCTCAGCACGGCATGAAAATGCAGTGATTGACTGAAAACTAATTAGAAAGTTCTAAACACTGGGAATATTTGTGGGAGCAACAATTTACTACTTTGATAGTTGAAAAGTTAGAAATCGACCATCTACTTAACCCCCCCTCTAAACCGTGATCATCTAATTTACAACACATTTCTTAATATATATTTTGTTAAAGAAATTAAAAAGTTGGCTGTCGAGTCGATTGACCATATTTTACTAACCCTGAAATCGGGAGTATTAAACGTACTGCACACACTTGATGCACGTGCACATACAATTGCTGACCGGATAGCATGCTAACAGGTTCTGTCAGCAGGTTATGATATCTATATATCTGTTACAGTCAATCTTCTTGCAACATTTTTCTGATGATTCTATCAACAAATGATAGGCCTCCTGTTTTTGTGTGAATCATCTGTGAAATCAAAAACCTTATATTTCATAAATGTGTATTGAGTGAAAGCTTGACGGGCACAGAAACAGTTATAACAATTGGAAGGAAAAGTCCTATTTGTTTTATCAGAGACAGTTTCACAATTCTGACACTCCTCCTTATCAGAGGAGGAGCTGTGATACTAAGATCAGATCATTTCCCCTCTCTCTTGTGCAGCAGCAGATGACAGCACTACTGAGAAAGCTGCCACTTAAGTTGATTTGAATCCAAATTTGAGCAGTCATGGTTCTGTGTTGTGCAACAAAAAAAAATCTAGTTTTTGTAGAGTCCCTGCTCTCACCTCTGAACGGACTCGGGCCCAAACTGAGGGACAGACGGTTTCTCAAAAGTGAGGCTGAAGTAATTCAAAGTGGTGACCATAACATGAACCTATTAGTCAAATTATCCAGGAGAGTCACATGAATTTGTTAATATATTAAAGTGATGTATCGAGGAAATGGCTCACGGAAAGATTTGAGATGTGAACACAGAATGGGGAAAAAAACCACTTCCTCCCATTTTGTAACTTTATACTTCCGCTGAGACGTTCGCGGCGGAGGGGTACTCACAGTCTTTGGGGATGTGGATCGCTCCCTGAGCAAATGGAGGCGTGGAGGAGAGGAAGGACAGAGGGAGGAGGAGGAGGAGGATCAGGGGCAGGGCGGGGGGACACGGCCCCCTATAGCCCATCCAGCGACGCTGTGACACACACATCTCTCAATGTCCCATCAAAAGTGATGCGGGACACCCACACACTCATCAACACATAAAACAACACACACACGCCCCCTCTCTCGACTTATGCACGCGGCCGGACACACACCGGGGACCTCCCAGACCCTCCCGAGAGCGCACACGAGCAGAGCGACGACGGTGTGTGTCAAGTTGGCAGGTGTGTGTTGCTTTCACAGCCAAAAGTGAGGCTCTGGATGAGGGTACACAGTCTCTGCTCCTGCAGTGGAGGGGAGAGTGAGAAGAAGAAGGGGGGGGGGGGGGCGTTGAACCCGAGAACAAAGGGAAGGGATGGGGGGAAGGAAGGGAGGGGGGGTGAAAAGAAAGCAAAGAAATCATTAATTTCAGCAAACATAAATCATCTCAAAATAACACAAATATTAATATATTCCAAAGGGAAGTTGACCTACAAATAAAAAAAAGTCACAATTAATTGGATGCCTGTATGTGTGTGTGTGTGTGTGTGTGTGTGTGTGTGTGTCAAAGACGAAGGGATCAGGTCATCTGATAAAGGCAAGATCAGATCAAAGCTGCAGGAAACATCTTCTCCGCTAATGACATTACAAAGACAGATTTTGTGTGCGCGCGTGTCTCTGCCACACCAGCTTCATTCCCATTCATCTAAACATCTTCTCCTTTGTCCCTGCCCGGTGACTGAGCACTGACCCGTGACGGCAGCAGGAGTGTCGGCGGTGGTGGGTGGGGGGGGTTGTTAAAGCAGACACAGATGGAGCAGACTTTCTCCCTTTTGTTCCCTCATATTGCCGCCTGGCCACGCAGGCCAAAACCTCACAACGCCAAGTTTGGTCATTTTTTTTGGTTTTTTGGATTGTGAGGGATCACCCGCTCCACCGTGGGTTGATCTTAAAGCTGGTTAAAATCCCTCTCACAATCTTCTCTGCACAGTGTTTTCTTACACTCACAGTGACTCCGTAACCGGCTGTGGCACTTCAAATCCTTTGAACTTTGAGCAGCGGCCTCCTTTTATGGGCAAACTTTTATGAAACAAAACAGGGATGAAACAAACGCAAGGAGATCCCTGCGAAGTTGAAATAAGCCGCGAGATCCGGTCTCGTCAGAGCCACGACGTCGTTCCCTCTCCTCTTGTTATTGGAGTTTTCCAAACACGGTATGTTTGAGAAAAATGATTTTTTTCATATGCTACTAATCTTTTTGGCCCGCTTCATTTTGAATGCAGCCAGCAAATGTGACTTCTGCCTGAATTCCTCTGGCTGGATATTTCCTGGGGCTGGAGGCTCTTCTAGTCCACTTGCACAAGTCAAAGGAATTTGGATGAAGGATGTACAAAGTGCAGGACTTCTGGAGTTCAGGTCCCTCATAGCTATGGGCTCTTTCCAAAACAAGGAAGGATACACCCGGTGCTAGTTTTACACCAGCACAGTTGACGTTTTCCTGAAAATGTAAAGAAATAGATTTCATACTGAGTTTATTCATATTTCTTTGTCTTATCACGTGGTTGCCCTGAGTGAGACTCCATTCAGGCCGTGACCAACTCGGATTTGTCTGACAATGAGAGATTCAAAGTTTTCGTTCTGCTGTGACATCATCAAACTGGTCGGGCTGCGCTGACACTGAAACACAGACATCCTTGAAATGGAAACAGAACACAAGGGCACACACACACACACACACACACACACACACACACACACGAGTGACAGCTGGCAAATGTAGACCCCCTCCTATATCTAATAATTACGCAACCTGTCCTCAACGCTCTCTCTCTCTCTCTATTTCTCACACACACACACACACACACACGCACACACGCACACACACACACACACACACACACACACACACACACACACACACACACACACACACACACACACACACACACACAGGGACAGGAAACATACATGACCCCCATTTCAGATCCTATTGTTGTCAGATCCACACCCATCTCGTGTTCTGTTTTGACTCTTGACTCACTCACACACACACACACACATACACGCGTGCACACACACACACACACACACACACACACACACACACAATCTGTCCTGCGTCATGGTCACTTAAATACACACGCACAGACATATGAACACACACCTGCCCCAGGGCCCTTAGGGCTGCTGTTACCTGCCAGGCTTATTTACAAAATAAATGACCCATGAATGTGTGGGTGTGTGTGTGTGTGTGTGTGTGTGTGTGCATGTGTGTGTGTTGGCTGTTAATGGGGGGAAAGATAACGACCAGCAGCGGGGGCTCCCTCATGTAGTGAGAACATACAGAAAGTGTAACAGACGTGCAGAAAAAAATGAATGATTGGTGATGATGTAAATGTCCCAGCATGCACCAGTTCTTAGTGATAATGTCTGCCTCGTGCGTGGCGACAGCACACACACTCTGGTTTGCTGCTGTTGAAAACGAAAAAAGATTATTCATGTGGACTTCCTTTAATTTAAATATTCATGTGCCTCCTACTGCGTTGCCGAGTTAAGGAGGAGGTGGGGGGTGGGGGGCTGCTCATTAATGAGTTAAGTCTTAATCTACAGATGCACAATGGCGGATCGTCTCCTTTTCAGGAGTGTGTCAGTGTGTCTACATTGAGGTTGCAGCTTAAAGATCCTTGACCTCCTCTCGGCTGCAGTTCACGGTGCACGATGACATTCGCCGCACGGTGTTGTTGACTTTTTCATCGTCCCTTTGTCATTCAGCCACTTGAATTGAATCAGACAGAGAGACATTAGAGAGCTGGAAAGTCCATTAAGGATGTAGAGATGAGTGATGTGCACGCGGAGTTTTCAAATCCTATAAGTGCTGCTACCCTCTACGCCTGAGTCTGACTTTCAAATACTGTATGTATATATATATATATATATATATATATATATATATGAAGCACTTTATTTTACACTCCCTATTCACCATTATAATAACATATAAATGGTTTATAACCCATTATAGTGGAGAAGTAAGCAGATATAAGTCTTTATTAATGTATTTCTCAGCAACTCTAACTCCTTCGAGTGGACGCTCACAAGTGAAAGCTGTCGTTAACATAGCATAATAAATTATGTTTTAATGTGAGAAATTATAATTGTTGACAAATGTTGCACATTGACAATGAAAAAACACACTTTGAAATGTGTGATTCGTGAAGGGTCCTTTCTGCATCAATCATAGACAGAGCATATGAACAGCCATTGTATTTAACCAGGTTTCACAGCTGGGATCTTTGAGACGTTGTGATGTGTCATATATTGATGTTCTCATAAATTTTAGGGAAAGCAAAGGGCTGTCTGTCAACCATGAGTATGTTTGGGTTTTTCTTGTTTGAGGGACAGGCTTCTCCACGACCACAAACACAGCGCTCCGTCTGGTGTCACTGTCCTGAACAATTTGTTAAAGGTCAGTGAAACAAAGTGAGCGCTGTAAATCTCAATGACAGCCTCATGGAGCCAGTTCAGACCCTGTGGGCAGACATATTTCTGTTCTGTACCAGTTAACATTGAACATACAGTACTAATTTCCTCTTTGCCCCCCCCCCCCACCCTTCCTCCAGGGTCCTGAGCGTCCCACAGAACCTGAGGGGCTTTAGAGAGCAGAGGCAGGTGGAGCAGCCGGTCCACTGGGAGGCCTGAGGGGAGGTGTGGGAGGAGGGGAGGCCGGGTCTGGTGCAGGTGGGACGTCTACAGGGAGGGCGGAGGCAGGAGGGCATGGGGGGTGGTGGTCACAGAGTTAGGGGGGGTGCAGGTGGACGGATGGTGTGCGACAGAGCGAGAAATTAATTCATTGATAGATTCCGATTTGCAGTAAAGAACCGGGAAGTGTGGATGGAGAGATTAAGCAAAAGCAAAGAAGGAGGAAGGGGAGACAGAATAGGGAACTCCCCCGTAAATGCACACATAGATGCACCAAATACACACACACACACACACACACATACACACACACACACACACACACACACACACACACACACACAAAGAGAACACACAGAGGAGGAGAGAAAGAACTCTTCCCAGTTTGTCCCTCCCACTTGGCCGCGTAACCTAAATTCACCTAAATCCATTATTTATTACATACCTCATATCACAAACACACACACACACACACACACACGAACGCTGGCCATGCTACAGCCTCAAGTAAAGAGGTGGGGTCAGCAACCTATAGGTGATTTAATCTAAATGTGTGTGTGTGTGTGTGTGTGTGTGTGTGTGTGTGTGTGTGTGTGTGTGTGTGTGTTTGTGTGAGTGAATGAGTCTGTGCGTGGTTGTGTGTGTGCGTGTGTGTGTAGATCACTGAGCTGATGTCCTTCACATCAGGCCTCATAAATATGTAATGGGACTGTCATTTTAATAAAGCACCACTGAGTTAAATGTGTCTCTGTCTGAGAGGGGAGACGACGTGAGTGTGTGAAAACCTGTCTCCCATTATTACATTTATATACCAGAAATCAACTATAGTAATAATTAACATCATCATCATTTTTTTTAAATGAAGACATCTGCTAAATGTTCAGTGACAACATATTTCATTTGTTTTCCTCAGAATTTAAAACATCATGTTTCCGTTTCACTCAGAGAACATGGCTAATGTTACGATCATGGTCTCGGTTAAATGTGAGAAAAAGTCACTAGTGACCTGAAACATGAGACATATGGATTTTAACCACAATCTTTTCCTCAGCCTTTACCAGAGTGCTTTAGTTCCCTTGAGCTGACCACATGCTGGACTCATGAACCTGAGTCTCTGGTGTCAAAGTCCTGAACTGTGGAGATCCACATCATCAGGGTTATTATCTTCAGGTTTTAAATGCCCCTTTTTAATCTTCTCGGCATCAAAAATATTGACAGCCCTTTTGGAAAACAGGCCTTTATATTATGGTGACAGTGAAAATTTTTGTTTTTGGTGAAACAGGAAGGCAGGTGAGGGAGGTGGGAAGGTGAGGCCAGCGGCCCGCCACACCTCGGCATCGTGCTGTATTGTCTTCGCTGCATGGACTGTAAATAAAGATGGATGGAAAAGTGAAGCCGAATCATCTGGATCGCCCCCTGATGGCTGGCTGCAGTATAGGTCTTAAACCCCGCCTCCTCCAGGTTAGTGGACACCAAACTGCCTGGATGTGTGATTTCATCATATTCTGCTCCCCACATCCAGTCTTGTATCTTCTCTGGTAACTGACACACAAGTTCATTTTAGCTTCATGACTGTGTTAAATGAGTTACCCCTCTGATGTCAACATCAGCTCCATCATTTTCAGTAAATGACCTCACACACACGCGCACACACACACACACGCACACGCACGCACACGCGCGTCTGTGTTAAGCTGCCTTTGTGTCCGCGGCTAACTAGCCTGGGAGTCCCTGTGGATGAGGGGAGATGAATAACTCAATAAACACGAGGTTTCTGACCCTGGAACAAAGCACATCCACCGACGGGCCTCCAACCTCCTGCCGTCGACTTCTTCTTCTTCTTCTTCCTCCTCCTCTCCTTCCTCCTCTCCTTTCTTTGTTTTCTCGCTGCATGTGCCTTTTCGTCCATCGTTAACTACTTCTGCCGTTGTGTTTGTCTGTGCGGCTTCTCCCTCGAACTGCCTGTGAAACTGCTCTAGGCATGAAAACTGCCCTGTCTTATCAGCTTCAAACATAAAAGAGGGGCTGTGGAGAGAGAAGAGCATCCAACCCCCAGTAATTGAGTCGCTGCACATTTACCCATGTCCCTTCAGGATGAACTGCACCAACTTTGTCCATCAGCTGGTCGAAATTGTATTATTTAATATTAATATTAATTATGAATAATTTGGGCATTAAATGCTAAAGCAACAAAGTGCATTTGATTCAAGCTTAAATGTGACTCAAGCTTTCAATGAACATACAAAAACCTCACTTGTGTGTGGAGCGTTGAGACTTTCCTCACATTGCCACATTAAACAAACGGAAATGTCAGATTTCATGTGTCATCGTTTGAGCTCTTACGATGGCACCATCCCTGATGCGTTCAACTCTTAATCAAGTATCAAAAGTAGCTGATTATGTTTTGTGGATTGACTGTTTCATCAAGGGAATTTCAGAGCTCGAGCATCTATAGATATGTATGTTTGTCTGTCAGACTATGGGACGGCGTTGTGTTGTTTTCCTTTCAGATGGGATGGGGGAGACTATTACCCGCTGGTCCCAGAGCGCATCGCAAAGCCATTCATATTCAAATCAGCCCTTATTGGCGTGACATTGTTTAGCCACCTCTGGATTACCCCCTACCCTCCTCCAACCACACACACACACACACACACACACACACGTCATTGGACACAAAGTCAGTTTCCTGCGTTTTTTTCGTGTGATTTGATAAACGAAGCGGCTGCACAGGAGTGCATAAATCAGTCATTAGTGACGGTATGTTGCTGGATAAACAGCAGCTCCCGCACTAGGTGGCTTCCTGGCTCGACTGGGGTCTATTAGATTCAGCCGAGGGGGGGGCGAGTGGCACCAGCTGTGAAAGGCCACAGTGAAACAGAGCACTCTGGGCGGTATATACCAGACCCGCGGCTGCACATCTATCACTGCCATCCCACAAAACAAACACACAGAGGAGAGAGCGGAGACGGGAGGCAGCACGGTCACATACAGTGACTGAACTATCAGCGAATTAAAGGGAAATTAATATTAAATTCATCAGCATGAAACAGGTCAGGTTGTACAGGGACGAAAATGAAATAATCCTCTGAGTCCGCTGTAATTGACCAATGCAATCTAAGAATATTAAAACACTCTGGATTAAAACCTGAAATCATGTCAACTCCAATAGCGATAATGTAAGCGCGATGCTGTGAAGCCTCAGTAAATGGATACAGAGTCCCAGCCAGTGGAGCTTGCCGTGCTGCACTGTCAATCAATACGTGACATGATGGTGTATCATGTGTGCTGTGCGAGTCGGGTGCAGTTAGCCGACGCCATTAAGATGCTGCTTAACCAGCAAGATCAGTGAGCAAGATTGTTGCTGCTTCCTCTCCGAGAAACAACTAGAACAAATCACACACACACACACACACACACACAGACGCCGACCAGACGCCATGTTCAGCAGCAGAGAAACATCGAAGGCATCGAACCTGCATTAACTCAAAACAATGAGCTGAAAGATGCTAAAACACACAAAGAGCTGAGGGGAACTAAGCTTTTTCTTGGTGGGCTCATTATTAAAGGGGAACTATTGAACACAAATGTATTCATTTGATCAGTCACTGATAGGAAAAATGTTGATCGCAGCAGCTTCAAATGGGCATTTTCCGACTCGGCTGGGCGCCGTTGTTGCTTCTCTGCAAACCACGGCTGTAAAACTTTGTGGGGCCTGAGGC
>NC_061517.1:6832500-6865000 GCF_022379125.1 Scophthalmus maximus
ATGTTCAGATGTGTCAGTAACAAAGCGTCGGCCAAACACCGTGGAGATTTTAAGACTACAGTTCATATTCTGAAAATCCTTTTCGTGGGGTCTGTTGGGTTCTTTTGTGCTTAAAAAGTAAAGTAAAAAGCAGGAACACAACTTGTTTTTCTCTCAACTCATTTATATCCATGAGTCATCAGCCAGTGAGGACTTTGTGCCTGGCATATGGAGCCTACCAGTTTGTTCAGCACAGTCTCGTGGTTGTAGCCATAAATATGTATTTATGCATATTAAGGACCATTTCCCCGGGAAAGAGGATTTTCAAGCATCCTACAGGGGGAACATTAGCCTAATTAGCCACATTCTTTCTGTGTAGAATCAATGACCTATTATTTTAAAAAATCCAGTCAAAGTAAATTACACGTGTCCTCTGCTCTGTCAGTTTTGAGGTTGTTAAGGAGCACGACTATAAACAGAGACGAAAAGGAAGAAGTAAGGCTAAAAGAAAATCCTCCTGTGCCACAGTTCAGCCTTAACTTTCCTTCCTCCTCCGCCTCCTCCTCCTCCTCTACCTCTCTCATCCTATTCCCAGCCCAGACTTTCTTTTCATCTCCCTCTCACTCTCCCCCTCATCCTCTCTTTCACTGGCCCTTTTTGGACTCATTCTCTTCTGGGCTCAATCTTCTCCTCCTCCCCTCTGATAAACCTCTCAGCTCATCTTTCGCTCACTAATATCTCCTCCATACTCTCCCCTGCTTGATCAACTCCCCCCCCCCTTCAATCCTCCTTCTTCACCACCACTCCTTTCTTCTCCTCTTCCTCCTCCCCAGTCCTCCTCCTCCTCTCAGGTCCTGCTGGCCTACTTTGAGGCGGTCCACTGCCAAAGCAACCACGGTGAGAAAACGCCACAGTGCAAATGACAGAGAGGGAGACGGAGATGTGTGTGTGTGTGTGTGTGTGTGTGTGTGAGTGTGAGTGTGTGTGTGGCTTAAATGATGTTGCTATGAGTGAAAAGAGGAATCCCAGTCAAACAGGAACCTGGTGGTGAGTATGAAAGGGGAAGATGCATCAAGGAGGAGACACAAGGATCTTCTTGGTAGATTTGTCTGGGAAGCACTTACTTAGATGCGACTGGCAGTTAATTAAATCGATCAGTCGATTATCATTTGTCGTCATTATTTTAACAAAAATGACAAACAGGGCTTTCAGAGTCTTAAAGGCAAAATAAATAAAATGCTTTTCTTTGCCATACATGATGCAAGACAAGTCACTTTAAAGTGTAAAGGCCTTTTTTTTTAATACTAATTTCTGACATCACAACTAATCAATAAAATGACTTGAAGTCATTCAAGCCGACAGGTGAGGAAGTCCAAGTGTCTGCCCTGTGGCTCTCTGCAGCCTTCTGGAATCCCCAACGTAAGAAAAGAACCACCCGCCCATGCAACAACGCACATCTACTGTCCCGTCTACAACTTCAGGGGATGAAGAGAGAGAGAGTGGAGGTCAGGTCAGGGTGTACATGTAAATTCTTTGCTTTAAATCTTGCAAATATGAAGATGAAGAAGAAGAAATAAAGCACACCTGACGGAAGTGCGCATGAGAGTTATGGCATGAAAGGAATGACGCTACAAACCAGACGTGAATAATTCACAGCTAAAATGTTGTACAGTGCATTTCATTCAATATTAATAAAATGCAGACGACACATCAGATATTAAAAAGCTGAATGGAGTCGATCAGAAACTCCCTACAGTAAAGTCGTGTTGGTCTGGAAAAGCATGAATGGACATTTCATGTTTTGTGTATTTTTATGTCAAATGTTTCAGACAGTGAAAGCAGACAGGATAAGTGCACACGCACGCACACGCACACAATTTATATCTCAGTTCACACCCAGAGCAGACAGTTGTTCATACCTCTCATCGTATTATGTAAGACATCACCCCCCAGTTCACAGCTAGTGTGCAGCCCACTGACACAAACACACACTCACACACACACACAAACACAGACACAGAGACACACACACACACACACACACACACACACACACACAGGCAGCATGGAGAGATGCTATTGTTTTCATCCTACCTCTGCAGGTGTTGCTTCTCTCCGTCCTCCTCCTGTTTTCTTCTCTGTATCTTCTTCTTCTCGTCTCCTCGTCACCCCTTCGTCTTTCCTCTTCTCTGACTCGTTCTATCAATTTCTCTCCCTCCTGTCTGTACAGTGTCGTGCCTTTTCTCTCGTGTGTCTATTTTGCACTGATGCTGCAGTGGCACATAAAACACACCCTTCTGAGCTGTGCCTGTCTTCCCTCCCACCTTTGCCTCCCAGCTGCTCTCTGATTGGCTGCTTCACAGAGATGACATCAGCCTCTCTCTCTCTCTCTCTCTCTCTCCCTGTATTCCCCTGGTACCTCCCGCCCCTCCCTTCTCCTTTACCTCCATGGTACTACCCCCCTCCGCGTCTATTTTTACCTCTCTCCATTGCCTCTGTTTCCTCTCTCTTCTTTTCTTGTCATTTGTGTGATCGGCTGGTCGGTTTGTTAGAACTTCAGCCAATAAAATCTCGATTAACTGAATTGTAAAAAATAATGTTTTAATTTTTGACCAGAGTTCAGGGAGGAATTATTTCAGTTAAATTTCACTTTTTTTTGTTTCTCTGTCAATTTATTGGATACATCATTATGGCAGTTACACTTGATTACATTTTGGGGCTATTACAACAATGTTAATCACATCACCAGGAGTGTTTCTAAGGACTTTGGGGACCCAGGAAAAAAGGGACCTGGGTCTCCGACAGCACTCTCTCATCCATTCTCCTGATTTGTGGAGTTCTATGTAAAGACACATTTTGCAGATTGGCAAAATGGAAAAAAAAAATCACGTCATTGTTGTCAAACAATTAAAACATGAACATCGATAAAGAAATGCGTCCCTAACCATTTATTATTTGTGTATTTGCCCACATGAATGAATACAAAATATTCATTGGCTGTTTTTAAATCAAGGCTTTTCTGTTTGCGCTGCCTTTTATTGTGAAGGGAAAGAACTCTGTTCACTAATCTAACTTATGGAAGAAGACTACAAGACTCGACCACAAGTCGTGAATGCAAAGCGTTGCTTACACCTACCCTGCTCTAAATTTCACCATTTCGGTTTCTTAAAACAAGTGTGGATGTAGCCTACGTATCCTTCACCCTCTGTCATTCCGTCCAGATACATCCCCCCTTCTTCTTTTTCTTCTCCATCAGTAAATTGGAAATTCTGTTCTCTGGTATCAAGCCTAAAGGCCAGTGACACTCAAATGACATTTTGTTATCTGCCACACAGAGCAGACAGCCAAACACCCCCGCCCTTCCGCTGTGTGTGCGTGTGCGTGTGCGTGTGTGTGTGTGTGTGTGAAGAGGAGACATACAGAAAGAAAGGAATATGTGTGAGAGAGGACAGATGGACAGGAAGAGTGTCTGTGTTGAAGGGATTTCTTCCAATATAAAGTTGGCCGACATGACAACTCTTTGAATGTGAAGCCAAATCATCCGGATCGCCCCCTGGTGGCTGGCTGTAGTATGGGTCATAAACTCCGCCCCCTCCATGATTGCGGACGGGACATGGACCAGACAACAAAAAAAAATCAAAGTAAATGTCAAATTCACCTTCATATGCAGCCTAGAGAAGCATATTTCAGCTTTACGACAAACAGACACCATTTTACCTGAACTTACTGTTTCTGCTTTTCATGCAAACATGCAGCACAAAGTGCTTCACATTTGACAGCACGGAATAAATTTAAAGAGAGCAAATATAAAGTGTTTCAGAGGAAGAATTTCAGAGATAAACTAACCAAAAAACCCACATAAACGTTTTATTCAAAAACAAATACAGAAGACATTAAGGCTTAAGGGGTTTTTAGGTTTTGTTTAAACATTTCAACATAGCTGCCTCTCTAATATGTTTGGCTTGATGCAGCATAGTCACAAAGGGCTGAGGAAATAGGGGAAGTAGGAAAAAAACACAGTCTAGTGGCCTTCAGACAAAAAACAGGTCGTTTCCAGTACCGCCCACTCCTTCATCTTCATCTTCTCGTCTTCTTCTGCTCAGCAAATTAAATTTCCCTTAGAGACAGACTGCACTTCCATTATCTCCACAACCTCCACAACGACATCAGTGGTGGCCTCCCACTCCCCTCCCATTCCTTCCCTCCATCTCCATGTCGTCCCTCTCGCAAGGCTTAATTCACTTTCACAACCTGTGTGTGTGTGTTAAAATGCAGTGATCAATACAGCAGATCTCTCCTCTCTCATGTCCTTGTCTCATGTCTGGCATCGTCTAGGACATGTCATCAAGAATGTAAACGGCTGTGCGTACACACACACACACACACACACACACACACACACACACACTCACACACACTCTCTCTCTTCTCTTCCTCTCTTTCTTTCTCTCTCTCTCTCTCTCTCTCTCATTCTCTCGCTCCTTATGGATACAGTTTACCGTAAGTGTGACTCAGCCTCTCTGACTGGAATACAGAATACCAAGGAACTGCAGCACAAACACACACACACACACACACACACACACACACACACACACACACACACAACTTGTGGATTAAAGACGACCCGTCATCCCTGTCATTTTGTGTGATGGTGGAGTGAGAGAGGGAGATAGAGAGAGACACTGAGAATGAGGGAGAGAAATGGAGAGAATAAGCAATTTAACAGAATTAAAGAGGTGAAGAGAAAGAGCAGCACTTATGCAGAAAGCAATGAGAAGATGCATAACGGTTCACAGTTTTATTTAATTACACATCAATAAATCCTCGAAGGCAATTAGACCCATTAGGCTTATGAATTCTGCTCCCACTGCTGCCTTTGTTCTCCATGTAAAACTCACACGCATGGTTTCACTATTATCCTTATTCATTTTCCTGATGTCTAACCTGAACCCCATTCACGTTCAGCTGCTTTTGCTGAGCTGTGCGACAGAACTACTTTAATTTAAAGGTTAATCCAGATCTAGTTTAAACCCTATACGTGCCACCGCTGAAGTTTAAAATAAGCTGGACTTTGGTTTTAACCTGCAGCGTGGAACTCACGTCTACAACTTTGTGCAGCGAGAGGAATTATGCAGTAAATTCCTCCAAGACAATAAAGCCAAACCCCCTATACACCAAAATGTTACAAATAATATAATACAAAATAAGATATTCCTTTATTCGTCCCAAAAATTGTAACCTGTCCAAGGCATAGTCAGTAGATAAAGATGGGAGACGCGTCCCAACTTCCTCCAACTGTGCAAAAATGAAGCCAAAATATCCTGGATATACACGTGCTACCATGTGCTTTTGATGTTATGCAGTCAGTCTGTGAAGTGTTGATTGTGGAGATGAGATGAGTCACAGTATCGAGATTCCTTTAACATGCTTAAGTTAATATCTGTATAATTCACCACAATCTCTGCTAAATCATGTCATCAACAAAGTCTTTAGGATTTTGTCCCGTGGAAACCATCCAATAATTCAATCTGAACCAAGGTTTGGGTGGATCAATATACCGATGACAACCGTGCTGCTAATGTATCTTAAATGACCAATGCGTGACATGAGCATAGACACGTACCCTGAGCATCGACTCTCTTTAGATACACAGAATGTTTGAAAACTGAAAAATACTAAAAGAGCAGCGGTGCTGGGACAGGGAGATGATGTTGAGCAGAAGAGTCTCAAAATCATTAGTTCTATCGCTGCATGCGTCCCTGCATGTCCCCCACAGATGATTTCTGTGGTAACGTAACGTATCAATACCTGCTCACCGAGGTGGAGAAAAGATTTCCTCTTCACAAAGTTTGTCCTCTCGTGATGCACTGATGAAATCTCCCAACGAGCTCCTGCGGGAATCACTTTAACACATTTGGACAAACTCAGAGCGGTAATCTCGTTTTCTTTCGTCATTGACCAACGCAGTGAATCAATGTGAGCTGTCGGCTGTTCCCAATAAGATTACTGGAGAAGCAGACCAAAAATCAAACTGGGGAAAGACAAGAAGAGACACTGCTGTCCCCACCATGTCCCTCCCTTCCCATGCTGGGAAATCTGCACCGATATGAGTGCACCTCTGGAGTCAGTGTCTGCAGTGTAACAGGGAGGTTGGATTCACCAGAATGACACAATTAATTGAATGTAACAGTTGTGAATCAAATAATCTTTTTTCTATTAAATCAAGTCAGTGAAACAGACGCTGTATTTCAGCTGTGGTATTGGAGACACATTACTTGTCAGTCACACTTTACTGCATAACAAGTAGTTTTATTTGTAATCAATGACAGGTTGGACACCGCCACCTGCAGGTAAAATTACCACACTACAAGTAACCTGGCTCTTGAGCATTGTACACTGGAAACATACTATTTACAACATAGTATCAGACTGCAGCTGGCTGTCTGAATTTGGTATAAAAAATTAGTCATGAATTACACATATTCACCCCTATGGGTAATTTAGAGCCTCCAACCAATCTAACCTGCATGAGTTTGGGCTGTGGGAGGAAGCCGGAGTACCTTTCACTTTGCACATTCAAGCAGCCTGATAACTTCCTCCCAGAAACAACGGAAGCTTGTGGCTTGAGATTTGATCATAAACTGAACTAGTTCCTGTTTGTGAAAAGAGGTTACCTAACTTATGTTGATGAACAAAATGTCCATTCAACATGGAAGGTATTTTACCTTAAACGTTTCTTTTTGGGGCATACGGAGTTATGTGATGTTGAAGTGCATTTGTTGATAAGTTTTCCTATTATTTTGTCCACCCCATTCAAATCATTGGGGGTAGAATATACAGCAGTATATTCTACCCCCAATGTAAATCCCAATGTAAATCAACAGTTTCAACAAAAACTTTTGAAAAAGAGTATTGCTCTTTTTGCTCATACAAGTTGTTCTTTGTTTACAGGGATCATCAAAGTAACAGAGGTGGTTCATCTCACAGACGCCTGAAGGACAGAATATACAACATGCTCGTCGTCACCATGTGGGGTGTTTTTGGCCGAGCCAGTTGTCCTGTTCGAAAAATTCACCTGAGCGTAGGTGACTGTAGCTGAGTCGTCTTCAGGCTGGGAAAATAAAGACAAAAGAAAAAACAAACCAGAAATTGAATATCACAGAAATCTTATATAATGACACACCAAACAACAATGGTGAAGATTTTTCCCTTTTTTCTACAAATAAGTCCTTTGTTTTTCAACCCAAAAGGTCACATGTGCCATTGTGCAAAGCAGTTCCTGTCTGCAATGACACATTGTCAGTAGTAGTAGTAGTAGTAGGAGTAAACAGGTCAGAGGGAGAGGTCCTGTTTTCAGTGTAAAATCTTTGTCTTTCTTCAAAAATTTAGACCAGTCGACAACACAGCATCTGATTGGTACAAAGTCGGAAACAAAGCCTCTGATTGGTCAAAGTGTATCAAAGATGGACGGCTAGAAGTCCACTAACAGTAACAGTAGCATTTTACGTCTTGAAAAATGGGATAAAAATTATCATAAAAGTCATTCAATGTTGGATTTATCATCTTGGACATGTTTGTACAAAGTCTCTGAAAAGACAATGAAGTTCCAGGCCGAACTACAAATCTTCTGAAAGGACCACGATCGCACAGAAGCCCTGCCTGGAACGGCGCAAGTGTTGGCTTCCCGTCAAACCAAACTGTAAGTTGCTGGCAGAAACTGATCAAATGTTATGAGGCCTGTCATTTTTGGGCCTCGGCGGAGGTATGTGCTGTACTACTCCATTATAGATCATTAATGCTTTTACTTACTTTGTGCTGAGTAGTGGCAGCAGTGACGAAGCTGTTGTCGTCATTGACTCCTTTTCGTTTGGCGTGAGTGGCGTTCGTGTAAATGGGAGAGATTGCCTGCGGGAGACGAAGAGAGGGCTTTGGTTCGAGTTGATTAACGACTAGGTTCACAAACACCCCAAGGCCTCGGATTTCCTCAAACTCACCTCAGAGACAGAAGCCGTCTGTGTTTCCACAGGAGGCTCTGAAAAACATAACAGCAAGTCTTTTTAAACCAGACAGGTGCCTGTCGGTGTTGTGACAATAACAGCGAGTTACCATCTCCAGCTACAGGAGCAAAAGGACACGATAGAAGGTAAAGTAAAAAGAGAATCCATTAACATTCACTTTATCAGGTTTCACTTCAGAGTAGGCTCAGAATGTTGCATCTACATTATTGTCATATTCGTTGAAAACTGACATTTCATCCGTTTGTGCGTGTGTGTGTGTGCTAAATCTTCCTGTTGCCTCACCCTTTAGTTTTGAAGTCCTGTTTCTGCAGAAGCAGAGCGCAGCCACCGATAACAGGGCGACCATGACGGCCAGAGTCAGGCCGACAGGCAGCGCCAGATCTGTGGTAGTTTGAGGGCGACAACACAAACACTTCCTGATTGGTGATGATATAAATTTGAGGTACTGGATTCTCAGCTATGTGAGGACTTGCACACGGTACACATACATACATTTCATTTGGGTCAGGAGGCTTTTTCTAGGTACTATTACTTGAAATTTTAAAAGAGTGGGTATTAATCTTTCATCTACAGCGTGTGGATTGACCTGTAGTCTCAGGTTGCAGCTGGTCAGTGATTTTGGGGAGATCTAATAAAGGTGTGACTCTGGAGCTCAAACTCTGTGATGTTGTTGTGGAGGCTGACGGGCCTGAAAAAGGAAAAAAACATATCAATAAAAATAGATATCCTGATGATAGACACGAGACCATCCTTGAATTTACATGCAGCCTTGAGAAAAACAAAAGAACTGAAGATAGTCGTCAATGTGACTCATTGGGATTCAAATAACCAAGAGTTTGAATTAGAGCCTGGTCAATATGAGCCTTTCACAGACCTGTCGGTATCTGCGTTTGTTTGTTTATGTGTGCCGATACGTGCAGATATGAAAACTTATTTTACAGCATGAATAGAAAAAAAATCAGCCATTTGTTTAAATATTTTGGAAAAATAATTTCTGATTTCCGTATTCGAGTTCTTTATATTTGGTTGTATTTGTGTTTTTAGTTAGAGTTATTTATACAAAGGTTTATGGTTTAACTTAAAAAAATATCAAGCCTCAATGACATTTCTTCTGTCCTCAGGGTTTGATGACAGCATCTTGTCAAATTTGCCTTTTCCCAAAAACCCATATTGCTCAGACTCAAGTGTGCATTTGTGTGTGTGTGTGATTGTTTCGGTTTGCCAGTTATTTTACAGCCAATCTGTTGGTTTTAAAGGAGTGTTTATCAGTGTTCACCCTGATAAAAAATACAAGGCAAAGCTGAAAGACTAAATATCAGGTTCATTAAAACTGAATATGAAGGAACATTTGTCGTTCCGTTCAGTAGAATCTTACCATCTGTGACAATGACGTCAAAGTCCCTGTGTGATACTCTGTCCAGAGCACATCTGTACCGTCCAGAGTCCGACTCCACCAGCTGCGTGATGGTCACAAACAGAAATCCTCCTGTAGCTCCCGTCAAATATACAATTCTATACCTGCCACTCTGACCTGTGTCACCGGTCGTTTGGACAAGAACGTCCTTTTCACATTCCTCTTTACAGAAGTGCTTCGTCCTTCCAGACTGAGTAAAGGTGCATTCGACCGTGATATTTTCTCCACTTCTTTTATGGAGGGGTTTTGCTTCAGAAGCCTGGTGGCTTCCATCCAGCAGTGCTGTTGAGAAGACAAACAGTATTCGTTATCTGCACTTAAAGGAACGATAGGCAACACTGACGGCAAGTGTTTAAAATGGGAACTGCAGCTCAAATTCAAAATATTGGAGAGAGTCCAATCCTTCTGCCCCTTCCCACACCCAGCAGACAGACCTGTAACCCACCTGAAAGAGTGCACCTGAGGTAAGTCAAAGATTTCAGCCTTTGAGTCGTACGCTGTAGATTGATCAGCTTAAACTAACAGTCAAGTAGGAAATATTTCAACAGTTGCCAGCGAACGGTGAAACTTTTCTTCAGACCCTCAGACACAAGAAAGAGAAACATTTTTCATGAGTTTGAGTTGAAACTCACCATCTGTGACAATGATCCTCAACTCCACGTACAGCATCAAATAGGTGCCCAGACCACAGTGGTATGTTCCGGAGTCCGACTTGGTCAGTTGCGTGATGGTCACAGAGAGTTCTCCCTATTCATATTCGATGCTGTATCGGCCACTTTTAGCTCTGTCTTCTGTAGTTTCAATGAGAATATGTCCTTTTTTACATTCTCCCAGACAGAAGACCTTCCTGGTTCGAGATACGGAAAAAGAACACTGGACTGTGACCTCTCCTCCTTCAGTGGCCGAGTAGACGAAGATCTCCTCATTGAAGAGCGCAGTGTTTTCATCCTGCAGACCTGCTGAACCCACGGACAGTTAGTTACTTTTTGTGCTCGTAAATGATATTCCCTGCTTCACATTAACACAGATGCACCGAGTCTCGCTGGAAGCTGCCTAGTTCAACCACAGTCCGCGATTGAGGGTCAAAGATTCCAACAGTAAGAAAATGTTCTTCTTTAACATATGGCAGAACCAAAAGCAAATTAAGAAAACATTATCAATTTGACGACACATGCTGCAAATACGCCGGGGCCATAGGAAGCATAAGAAATGTAATTTGACTGTAGAGTTCACATTCACCCATTCACAGACACATTCATACAACAGTGAATGTTATTTCCACACCAATGTGTGGATTTCAACATGCTGTGACTTGTATGTTTATATTGAACGGTAGGATGTGATATCTGTTTCACATTTAGTGAAGCCACAACAAGCTCTTTCAACAGTCACAGAGTTTGTTGTGTTCCGTTGTGAAGCAGACATCTTTGGAAAAAAATTATTGAACGTGTACTTTAGGTTTTGTCCATGTCCCATTTACAAACACGGGGTTTGCCGATACAGCAGCCATTCATGAGGGGGTGATCCAGATGATTTGGCTTCACTTTTGGGAGCTGTCATGTCCATCTTTTTATGCAGTCTGTGGTTGAAACCATTTAATAGGAGGAGAAGATACTGAGGTATAAAAATACTATGATGTTGGTTTTATAACAAGAGATTAACGAACAGTTAAAACACAGACACGGGATTGAACCTGGGAACATTTGAGCCTTTAAGTCATTTCAGAGTAAATTGTAAAAAATCCACAGTCTTGGTTCTGTGACAAAAATGCATTTGGAAGTTTGCCTGTGGATGATGGGGCTCCTGCTTCACAACAGTGTGAAGAAAATGCAGCTGTCCTTCTGTACCTGACTCTGATCCCCTGAGCAACTGTGCATCCGATGAAGACAATGTAACAACGAGAGAAAGTGAATATACTCACACAGGAAGAAGCAGCAGATCAAAATGTGACAGGCTTTCATGTTGAGGCTTCAATTGTCCCTAATGCAGCTTCTCTACTTTCTTCTGGTAAATCAGGAACTTCTTCAGTAACTTCTCTAAATGACTAAATGAGTCCCTCCCCCAAACACCGCACACACCCAAAGCCCCACTCTCCTCCCCCTCTCCTCCCCTCTCCATCACCCTTTATGTCTGCTGCTGGGCCTGAGTCTACCTGCACCTGCATGAAAAGAAAATGTTAGGCAGCCAGCTTCTCTGTGGGTGTTAATGGACAATATGACATCTATCATATAAATATAATTTATATTGTATATCAGTGCACTGGGGCTGCACGGTGGTGTAGTGGTTAGCACTTTCGCCTCACAGCAAGAAGGTTCTGGGTTCGAATCCCGGTTCAACCAGGGCCTTTCTGTGTGGAGTTTGCATGTTCTCCCCGTGTATGCGTGGGTTCTCTCCGGGTTCTCCGGCTTCCTCCCACACTCCAAAGACATGCAGAATGGGGTTAGGTTCATTGGAGACTCTAAATTGCCCGTAGGTGTGAATGTGAGAGTGAATGATTGTCCGTATCTGTATGTGGCCCTGCGATAGGCTGGCGACCTGTCCAGGGTGAACCCCGCCTCTCGCCCAATGTTAGCTGGGATTGGCTCCAGCGACCCCCCGCGACCCTTAAATGGATAAAGCGGTAGACGATGAATGAATGAATGAATCAGTGCACTGATTACTTTATTAAACAACAATACTATCAATGCAGTTTTTTTGCGCCTTCTTATAAAGGAATCCTATAATTTTGGGGGCTGAGTATTATCATCATGATAATTATGTTAAAACTTCTGCCAGATGTGTGTCTCCTCATGTCGCTGGCCTCCCCAGAGGAGGACGAGAACATCAGGTAGAGAGAAGGGGAGAGGAATAATTCATGTCACGTTGGAGAAATATGAAATATGAAAAATAGGATAAATCACATGAAAGCTCCCTCAACCTGGAACACATACTCAGAAAGATTGTGATAATTTTGGCATACGACTTGCCCACTTTGGACACTAATGCACATCTGGGGTGCATTGGCATGTGGATCTCACTTTTGCAAATTGTTATAATTTGAATAAATAAATAAAAGAAACAATGATTATACCAATTTGACCACTGCTTTCAAAGATTAAAAAACTTCTATCAAATAAAATCAAAGAAGGCCTGACAAGCTCCAACGGAGGACCAGCAGATGGCAGAATTTGTCTTTTAATGTGCTGATAGCGAAAGACAAGGATTTCTGCTTCACTGAGAACGTTTGTTTTCAACAATGTATAGTCAGACCTGCAGAGAACAGACCAGGGTCTTTTGGACCCAACAGGTGCCCTGCAAATACAGAAAACAAAACCAAATGACTGGCAATGAATGTTATTTAATAGTTGTCCAATGACCTCAATGACATGCTGACCTCAAGCTGTCATGACGGCTCCTCCTCCATGGATCCAGCCACAGGTTTAAGGTTTAAAACTTTACGCTCCGCTCCCGTACGTCCCATCACATTCCTCTGCTCAGGCTCATGAACTAACAGGCTTAACTCAGGCCTGTCATCGCTCTGAGTTCAGTATTAGCACAGACGGCCGCTGTGCCGCTCTGTGATTTTGGCACACTGCACTTTACGCACAGGCAAAGTGGGACTCCTGCAGGTGGTGCCACTTCCCAAACAGCTTGCCTTCTGTAAGTATGAGGCTTCATTTCACCGTGAACGCCAGCAGCAACACAAACCCCTCCTCTCCCTCTTTTCAGAGGTATTTTTCAAGCTGTTTTCAAACTTGATTTTCGTATGGTGATAAAACTAAAAGACATGTCGGCGCCATGAACACTGGAAAAAAAGATATTCCAATAAAACGATTCCAGTATGCGTGGTGTGGTGTGAATGTGTGTTGTCGGGTCAGGGCTGATCCCAGTTCAGCCCTGATGGATCAGCTAATGTTCTCCTGGCTCTGCCTCCGACTTCCGAACAGTATCTTTTCCGTCTCTCTGTGTCTTTAATAGCGGCTGGACGGGCTCAGGCTGGCTCGTCCATCGCTCTGCAGGAGCTGCAGTGAGACGTCTCCGTCTGTCAGCGGTGATTGATTGGTCCTGTCACCATGGCGACAGTGAATTAAGGAGCTGCTCTGATGTTATTACTACTTCCTCCATCCACTGTTCTTTCATCCAAGTTTACCATTCTGTGTAGTTTTATCCTTTCTTTCTTTCTTTCTTTCTTAATTCGATCTCTGTACATCTCTTATTTTCTCCTCGGCTGCTTTTATATCCCTCACTTTCCGCATTCCTTCCGCCCTTAAAATTGTCAATGTTGTACCATTAAAAAAAACAACAACTTTCATACGGCTCAGTTTCTTTCATTGCTCTTTTATCACCTCCTTCCTGCTCTCCCTCCTCCTCCTCCTCCTCCTCTTCCTCCTTCTCTCCCGGCTGATCCTCAAACTCCCTCAGCATATTAGTCACTGTGCCGAACCATCTCCTTATTCCTCTCTCTCCGTCTTTCACTTGCCCCTCAACCCATCACTCCATTGCTCCCTCTCTCTCCCCCTTCGTTAGCTCTGTGGAAGAGGGATTTGGTTCAGTGCTGTTATACTGACTGGACATGGAAAGACGACTCTGTCAAGGCTGCAGCCCTGCTGGTTTCTCCTCGAGGCTGCTGTGTTTACTGGGACAACCGTATTAAGAAGGAGCCGATTGAAATCTTTTGACCCACCGAAAATTCCCTGCTCAGGGGATAGTAATTTACAAATGTACAGAAAACTCTGGGACGGGGTTTGCAGTGCTTAAGATGCCTGATTGGTCGAGTACTCCAGCATTTTATTTCAGCCTGTCAATCCCTGCAGTAATTGGTAAATTTACATTTAGTCTTTACATTTTCGTTGTTTTGAATACGCTTTGTTACTTTTACTATTCTTTTCTTTTCCCGGGCCAGTTAATTGATGTCAAAGGAACCAAATAACAGTTAAATGTAGAAAAAACACATCCGATCCTGAGGGTTTGATATTTTTAACTGAAAGACTTGAGATGGGACTCACAGAAGAAAAATCAGGGAGCACTTTGTACGTTATATCACTTTCTTTTTAATGAACTCTTTTGAATATTCTTTGCACTTTCACATCTTTCACTACTAAAAATGTCTGCATAAGGCTTTGTACACTACATCACTTTAGATTCAAGAATTATGTCCAATAATCCACAAAGTTCAGTACTTTATTCATGCATTTCATTACTGAGTATTAATATCTCATTATACACAGGCCCAACACAATCATTATCCGTCATCCTACTGGCAAAATTGAATGGACAAAATATTAGCATGTATGTAGCATGTAATAATAAGGTAAAAAAACATTATAATAATCATATTGGTCCCCATTCCCATTCGTTTACAAATGATGCACCTGTAAATTTAAAGGCAGGTGAGATGTAGAACAAGTCACAAATTAGAAGGTTAAAATCAGCGTTCGATGCGTTCTGACAGTCAAACATAAAAAGCGATCTTTCCTTCAACGTATAGGGTTCAATACTGAAGGTCCGTCTCCATCTGTATGTATCAATAATACTTTACAATTTTTTTGTCAAAATTTTTCACCACCACAATTTTTCTGTATATTTTAACTCTGAGAATTAAGTCGTGAAGATGTTCAGACATGAAGCAAAAGTCAACAACAGAAACTTTTGTTTTTACACGAAAACAAAGCGTGTGAAGTTGTTGCTGAATTGTTCTTTTTCAGCATTTCACTGTAACTGTATTATCACACATCACACTGCAGTTAATGTGGACTTTGCCAGACACGTTACTATGGATACAATTGTGCTCAGACGGCAGGTGTTTTTGGCGCACCAACCCCCCCTCGGCCAACCTCCCGACAGTCAGAGGAGAAATCTGGTCCCGGACCTTTGTCAGTACCCAATACCAAGTTGTTGCACCGAATGACTTTTTATAAAGACTGTATGTAAATAGTATTAAGCCAAAATATCCCTAGTACAGGTGCTGCCATCTTGTGATGATGACGTCATTGGAGCGAGCGTCTGCGCAGCGGCGATCATGATCGCTTTGTTTCTTTGCCCCATGTAGCCAACTGTGCATCAGCGGTGAGCTAGCCAGCATCCAACCATGTATGTGGTCAGTGTCGAACTGTGCTATCTCTAATGTTCTGTCTGTAATTTCCTTGGACAGACCATGAGATCAAACCTGTGTCCTTCAGGCTCAGGGAACAGTTTATCTACCGCCTGCGCTGCCATGGAGCATATTCATGAATAAGAACAAACTGTTTCCTCTGCATTTGAAAGCTGTTCCCATCTTTACTAAATTTGAGGCCGAGAGAGGTCGAACACCTTGGGTCCTGTCAAGTGTGTTGTCTTTAAATGATCAGAACCCAGTCCAGTTCCACCTGTGGGGACATTAGCACCTGAAAAGTTCCAACGTTTCTCGACTTTTCAAGTTTATTTATTGATTATTTTATGATACTTCTGGCTCAACTGCACTCTCCTGTAACCCCTCATATCCTTTACTTCCTTCTGTCTTTCTCCGTTTTCAATGTGCACTCGCTATTAAGTACAGTTCAGGGGACAGTTTGAAGCCTTTAAAGTTCCCTCTTTTCTTCCACAAGTGTTAAGTCTTCTACTCTATTTTCTTCAAGCTCCAAAAATCGGAATCTATGATCCTTTAGGTCCAAGTTTTCCTTGTCAGTTTCTTCCCTCCGGTCTCCTCTTCGTGCTCCCCGTCGTCCTCACATCACACCGTGGTCACGGAGAGGAGAGGGTTGTATATTTTCTTTCCGTCCGGCGACCTCGAGCCGTGAGCCAGCAGCTCCTGGATGGTGATCCAGTTGTCCAGGATTCGCCGGTTCCTCTTCTTCGTGACCTTCTTCTGGCTCAGTGACAGGATGTTGTTGCCGGGGGAGTCCTGTCGGGGGTGGAGCTGGGCGCCCTGGTCCAAAGTGCTCCCTGTTGACGACGAAGGGTCCCTGTTAAAGGAAAACCAAAAATGAACGCTCAATTAGTCCAAGGCAAAAAGTGTAGTGGTTTCACACATTTCAGTGTGTAGCGTGGAAAATAATCTTGAATGCACAGAATATATTAGGGGACAGATATATTTATGAGTGTGTGCAAATTGGTCCATTGACATCTCGGCAGCAGCAGGAGGTAAGAGGATTTCACTGCTGACATTGATCTCATCTTAATCTCATGATGTGGTGGTGAAGAATTGGGCAAACTCAAAAAAAACCAACATAATTTGAAAGGAAATGAAATGCTAACACACCCTCAAACTCTACTGATACATTCTGAATCCATAGAGTTAGATGGCAGGAAAATGTCCCTGAATATATTTGATTGTCTTGCTTTTCCTAATCCAGACATGATCCAAGTGTCACCTCCAGTCACGTTGCATCTTTTGAAGTGTGTGGACCTTTTGTTACCTGTCTCCTTTGAGGTAATCCAGGCGGCTCTGCATCATGAACTCTCGCCTTCGTCTGTACTCTCTGGCTCTCAGCAGCTGCTGCTTCCTCTCCTCTTTGCTCCAGTACCGGCCCTGTTTGGAGGAGAGTTATATGTGGTGGTTCAATGAGCAGTTGAGGGATGTAGTCGCGTCTGTTCTGACCTCTTAATCTACACTGTGATTTAGACCTTCTGCATTTCCGTGATTACTGTGCAGACTCTACCTGCTTCATCTCGCTGGCGGCGTCATCGTCGGTCGTCATGCCGCTGCGTTCCTCCCTGATCTTCATGGCTCTGGCCTTCAGCAGGCGGTCCCTCACCGGCCGCTTGGCCACGTAGCGGGTGCCATCGCTGCGGATCTTTACCTGGACACAGAGAATCAGTAGCTTCTTGTCCAAAGACTCACTAAATGTTGCCTTTAAAAGACTGTACTGGGGGTTGCGCACATTCAAAACCACGAGCCTTAAAATCATGTATATTTTACATGCATTACTTCAATTAATGTTAGAGAAAAACCACAGTGACCAAAGATAAAAGTGTTTTCGAACAAGGTTAGTGCAGTTGACCCTTCAGGCTGACTCCCCATCATCATCATCATCATCATCACACTCTTTACCTTCCACTCCATGCGTTGCGGTGAGGCCGTTGGCGATGACTGTGTCAACCCAAGTGGTAAGGCAAGTCCCAACCGCGAGGCACCTCTATGGTGGTCCTCCAGACCGCAGGGGGCGCTGTTCACACTCCTGGGGCTGCCCGGGCCGCTGCTGCCTGCGCCCATCCCCCTTTCCTCGGCCTCAGCCCTCGGTCTGTTCCTCACGCGGTCCAGGGGGTCCACCAGGCCCTCGGAGGGCAGCGTCATACAGCTCTGGTAGCGCTCTAATGGGTTGTTGTGGCTGTGGTGCCGCCTGGTGAAATAGGGACTGGACTCTGCACTTCCACCTCCGGGCCTGTTGGCGGCTCCATCTGCAATGGTAACAAATACAGTCTATTCGTGACAGACCCCCCAAACCAGGTGTTTATAGTGTGAGGCAGATGTGATCATGCACGAACCATGGGCCTTTTCAACAGGACCGAGGACAAACACATCAGCAGACGTAAAATGAGCCCGTTTTGTTTGACTTGATTTAAACACAAGGTGAGTGATTTAAGTGTTTCAGCAAATGAAGCACGTATCAAGTACCTCCTCTGGAGCCCCGCTCTCTATCAGCCACACCCCTTCTTGAAGACGACCTCGCCTCTCTGGTCAGAGACCTGACAGCAAAATATCCAGCATTATTTCAATACAGTTTTGCAAAGTTTAAACTAAGTTAATAGTAATAGTAAAAAACAAATGATGAAGATCACCTGAACTTGGAGGGTGTAGAGGGGGTGGAGCTTGAGCCATTTGCCCCGTTGCCATTGGCCGCTTCATACTTCCTGTAGGTGCTCGGGGAGAAGGAGCAGCTGAGGTTGGAGTGGCGTCTCTCTCTGTCCCGCCTGTGACGGCGCGGGGTGAGAGGGGAGTTCAGAGGGGGCAGGTGACCGAGGGGGAGGAGAGGAGGCGGAGACATCAGTCGCCGGCCCGTTTCGTCCTCCTCTTCATGGAGAGGCGCGATCTGCTCCGTGCTGACTAATGGCGTGCTCCGGCAGCTCTCCCCTCCGGTGTTGTAGGCGCTGGTGCTGTCTTTGTCGTCAGATCGCTCGCGCTCCGGGAGCTCATTGATGGCCGACAACTCGTGGTGGTGAGGGTCGTCGTTGTCGTCGTCATCATCATTAACCATATCTACAAGAAAGGATTTTGTATTGTAACCTCAACACCTGCACTGCAACCATGCGTATTTAGTTTATTACTTTAGCTTTATCAGATGCTACAGCAGAATTTTAGTCAGGTTAAAGTTAACCCTAATGTTACCTGAGTAATAGTCAGTAGTAAAGAAGTAAAATTATTTTTTAAATCATGATTCTTGTGTGACCAGTTGGTGAATGTAAATATATCCAATCCCCAATGTCTTTCCAATGAAATCACATCAAACTGTGATAAAAAGCCTTTAAAAAACGCGCACAAGCCTGCATTTGCTGCCATCTAGTGGCCTAAAAGTGATGCACTGTAGTGCAGCATGACATCGCAGCGTGGATTGCAATAAATGTATGAGAATGTCACAACGTCATTAACAACGTCAAAAGTCAGAGCCACCACAAATACTTTCATCACATTTAACATTTAAATGTAGAAATAGAAGAAAATGTAGCTTTATCAGGGCTTTAATACACAATCATATATCAAGTCATATATGATAAAGAAACATATATCAAGTAATGGCTGGGTTGTGTGTCATGGTTACCTGCTTCCGGGGGGCCTTGTCGCGCTGCCCCGGCTGCCGCCGTCTCCTCCTCCATCATCCAGGCTTTCATGCATCTCTCTCTGAGTTGCTGCATCTTTTGGGCACGGAGAATGTTGCGGCACTTAAACTCTAGGTGGCGCAACTCCTCATCGATGAGCGCCATCTCGTGCTCACTGAAGGTTTCGTTGCAGTTCACATCCACAACCAGAGAAGAAGAAGAAGCGGGGGCTTTGTTTTCTCTTTCCAACTCTTCTCTTTCTGCTTGGCCTTCCGCCTGCGCGTCGACGTCCTTGCGATCCTTTTTCGCGGCCTCTATTTGCAGTTTTTCGTTGCGCCTCTCGTACTGACACTTTATCTCCAGCAGCTCCTGGTATCGCTGGCACTCTTCCTCTGTCAGGCCCGGCATCATCATCATCATGGTCAGAGGCGGCTGGTGGTGATGGTGGTGGTAGTGCTGCAGGTCAAAGGTCAGAGGTCACTTTGTAGCCAGAAAACAAAAAATAAGCCATGGAAGCGTTTCACAACTAGAATTGATTTCTTTTGACAAATACTTGTCCATAGCTGGATTTTCTCCTCAAGGGCCCAATAAGGATTGGTTGAGGTATCAGCCGCTCAAATGTAAATGTTTTGCTACTGTCCCAGTTTTCTTTGATAGTAAAAATGTTCAGAAAACCTGAAATCTCCTCAATATTGATCTCCTGTAATAAATACTTCTGAATATATCCAGACCTCGCTGTGATCTACCTTGTGGTGGTGATGGTGGTGGGGGCTGCACGCTGCTCCTCCTCCTCCTGCACCTGTCCAGTCGAGGCCGGGGAGAGAGTCTGAGCTGAGCTGGAGGTCTCGCAGGTGGAGGAAAGGAGGGGTGGTGTCTCCCCGTCCCTGCCCAGGGCTGGGGATTGGCCTGGGGCTTGGGCCGAGGCCGGGACTGGGTCTGGGACTGGGACTGGGCCTGGGTAGAGGAGACAGGGAGGGGTGGTATTCTGTGATCTGAGGTATTATGATCCTCTCCCAGTATTTGTACTTCAGTCAATCAAATAAATAATTCCCCTACAAACACTGACATTGTTGGAGTCAAAGTCCTCCTGTCCTACCTGGGGCTGGGTCCTGGTCTGAACTTCCTGGTGCTCCCCGGCGTGTTGGTGGTGTTGGTGTTACAGGCACTGGTCTGGTCGCCCAGCGGGTCTTGTTCTGACAACTCCTCGTAGCGGGTGCTGTCGTCGGTCCGGCCCACGCCGCTGTCCAGCTCCTGGCTGTTGGACAGTAGCGGAGCAAGGCTCAGCAGGGGAGGGAGGGGGACCGGTGTGTCTCCGTCCTCCTTCTCTCCTCTCTCGCCGTCCTCTTCGTCTTCTTCCTCCTCCACTTCCACGTCGACCACTGCAACTTCTCCACCTCCTTCTTCTCCTCCTCCGGGGCAGGTCAGGCCTCCTCCTGCTCCCCAGCGGAGGCGATAGTAGCCGGAGAGGTGAGACGAGTTGAGGGAACAAGAGGAGGCTTGAGGGGTTGGGTGGAAAACGCCTTCCTCCATCATCAGCTCTATGTCCTCCCCCGGATCAGCAGGGTTTTCATTCTGGAAAGAAAATCAGAGCATTTTCACAGTGGAAATTAAAAGTAAAACTTAGAATTCAGGTCCTTTATTATAGCGACAGTTTGTGTTGGAGGACACTGACGTTCAGTAACAATTGAAGTAGGTGGTGAACTGAACGAGAAGCATCTTAGATCATTAATTTCCATTATTTCTTCACGCTTTGTATCTTAATAGAGGGATATTATTGTGAGAGACCTTTTATGTTATCACGAGAAGCATAGAAAAAACAGATTTGGATCAATATTTTTTTTTTAAATTTAGGATTCAGGAAGAAATGAGAGATGGACTAAAACCTTGTTGGTCTTTTCTTGTCGGTAATAAATATATTTTTTGTGATGGAGTTTTGTGTAAATGTGGTTTTGTTTGTGTGTGTGTGTGTGTGTGTGTGTGTGTGTGTGTGTATGTGCATGCATGCATGCATGAATGTGTATGTGTGTGCGTGTGTGTTTGTGCGTGCAAGTGTTTGTGTGCGTATGTGTGACCTTGGCAGAAAAAAATTAGAACACACAAGATAAATAACTGCTCCTCCATTCCCCCTCCTCATCCATCATCCCTTCATCATTTCATCCATGTGATACTTCATCTCTCTCCCCCCTCCCTCTCTTAACTAAAAAATAAATTTAAACACAAGTTTAGAAATAAAATTATTACAAGAAATGACATTTTTGTGATACTGCACATTGTGTTCTCTATATCAGTGGATACAATTTTTATGTATCTCAGTAATGGGTGTTTCTGCTCTCTCTCCTCTGTCCTCGGAGCTGCTCCCCCGTCACATCACGTCCTAATTTATTATTCGCTTAGTCGATAAAACATCCATCGACTCCAGTTCTCTCATCATGAGCAGATCTGACTTCAAGTGTCAGACTTCTCTAAATACTGACGGAGTGAGTGACAGCTCATTCATTTGGCGTGTTGACTGTGCACACACACACACACACACACACACACACACACGCCCTGTTGATGAATGTGTATGAAGGAGTGTGTTTTAACTGATGTGTATGAATACACCGTCTTGCATTTCTTCCTCTGTCAGCATGTGGACACACTCTGGGACCTGCTGCCACACCACGGCCATTTATCATGACTGTGTACATACACACACACACAACCGTGAATATCATGTTCAGTATATGAAATTTATGACGTTTAGAAAAAAACTGGTTGTGAACATGAAACTGTGCTGCACAGAAGATTCTTAATAAGATGAGGTTTATTAATTCATTCATGACGGTTTAGGTATTTACTATTTTAGCCCAATGGGGTTGGAGGGATTTGCTGTACAGGTTGAGAATAGAATATAAAGACATGAAGATGTAGCAAAGGGAGACCTCCATGGGAAGTTTCATTTCATGACCATTTTGTCGTTCCAACCTTTACAGTGTTTGGGCGGAGACCCTGATTTATTTTTACAGTTATGTTATCTTTGACTTTTATCCAAGCCTCTAGAATTGGTGGCGGCTGTGGGTCAGAATCCACTGAGATTCACTAATCACAATTTGGTTTATCCCCAGCTCCACCTGTCCATGTGTTGAAGGGCCCAAGGAGAACCCCCCCCCCCCCGCCCCAAACCTTAAACCAGAACTGTGACCACGCTCCGAACTAAACTGTGGCTGTTATGAGTCTTTCTTCTCTGGTCGGCTTCCTACAGCGGCGGCAGCAGTGATACGAGGAGAAAGTAGGTTAGTAAACTAGGCTGCGATGCGTTCGACCTGTAGTTATGGATGTGGCGATTATTTCTGGCCCTGATAATGAGGAAAACCTCCATCTCTGAAAACGTTTCAGAGCGATGAAGGACACTGAACATTTCAAGCATTTGTGTTGTCGTAAAAACTTCTGTATGAAACAGACACCGGTGAACTTTAACCTCTAACTGTGGTCGATGAGGTCACTGGCAGTTTGTGCCCCGGACACTGAATTAGGGCAGAGGTTGAGTCGCCTTCGGGACGTGTAGAGTCTCGCCGTGACATGTTGTGCTGGATTTTTGAGATCCGTTGTGTCATCGTTTTTTTGTGTCTCATTGTACTTTATTGTGTTGTGTCGTGCCGTGCAGCGTCCTGTTGTGTCTTGTCTTGCTGCTCTGTGTTGCGTTGTGTTGTGTCACCTCTATATCAGGCCTGGCCAGCAGCAGGGAGAAGTTGATGCTGTCCTCCCTGGTCAAGATGGCCACTGCCTCCTCTCTGTTCTGAATATCCACTCCATTGATCTAAGACGTAACGAGAGACAGAGTTTGAGCCCCTTACTTCAGTGCAGTGTTCAAACAGTGATCATTTCAAACAAAAAGAACAATATTAATGTGGTGAAGTATTCTGTCATTTGCAGCTTTAAAAAGAAAAAGCAGCATGGCCCTTTAATGTCGTCACAGCAAGATGAGTCATTTAAAAAAAAAACAGACTGTGTTTGGATAAAAGTGATTTAATTTTACCCCAGAACCTTTTAATTAGTTGGCAGAATAAAAAATTACATGTGTGAACCTTTGTTCAGTTTGCTTTGGGCTGAATTGAATTTTCCCCAAACACCTGGGGAGACACCACATCTGTCCAAAAGGCCTTTGTCTCTGTGGTGACGGCTGTCATGGGAACCCGAGCCGACGTCATCCGTCCGGCCGCTGCCAGGTAACCATGGTGATGCCGGTTGCTGCTGGTATATTCTTATCACATTTCTAACTTTACCTTTCCCCCGTTTGCACGAGGTCGTCAGAGAGGATAAAGAGACCGCAGGTGTGATTAATTTATTAAAATTCATATTCTGAATTTTTCATATGGAATATTAAAATGTTTATTTAAATTAATAGCAGCAATGCTGTAGTTTCAATGACCTGATGAAGTAAGAAGTCTCAGAAATATCTGCCAGATTTAAATTCACATGCTCCCAGTAAACAAGTAAATAATCTTTTGAGTAAGAATTGGCAACAAAGCACGAAACATGGTGAAGGTTTACTCGTACATTGTGATTTGGAATTGAACAACAACATTTCTGAAATTGCAGAGTGTATGCACAGCTTTACTCAAATGACACTCTCTGGCCTCATGACTCACCAGCTCATGTAAAATCTCCAAAGTTTGTTTTAGAACAGAAAACACACACACACACACACACACACACACACACACACACACACACACACACACACACACACACACACACGCACACACACACACACACACATTCCTCTGTCTATTTTAGGGCAGCAGTAACTGGGCTGCTGACGGTTCTCTCTGATTGGACGAGGCCGTCCGGAGGGTTTCAGGTATAAATTTACATAGTTTGATTTGAATCTATTTTAAACCCTGATGGCGTCAGTCAATGTGTCAGAGGACGGGTTTGTATTCAGGAGGCAGGAAATGCATTTCACTGACCTGAAGGTCATCAGTCATTATTTATGAATACAGGGTTGTTGTTTTTTTTCATCAGCCCTCAGGTTTAAATTAACACCATAAAAAACAACTGAAAAAACCTCATCCTCTCAGAACTCACTAACAGTCTTAATGGTTTGAATTGCAGCTGACTTTTAATTAAAGAGATCAATTTAATGAGCATTAAAACCTGTATTTGTTTTAGGCGGAGATGCATTTATTTTTTTAATCTCTTGATTACATAGATTGAAGACCACTGACTGAGTAACTGAGTAAATATACATTTACTAAACTTTAGTTAAATAAAGTAAAAGTAACTGTACCTGTAATATTCGGTCGCCCTCTCTGATGCGTCCATTTTTAGATGCAATGCTGTTTGGATTAACCTGAAGCGCAACAGAGAGGGAGAGAGAGGGAGAGAGATAGACATTAAGCAGAGGTTTCAAATAACGGATGGGTGGATAAATAAATGACTTCATGAATTAAACAACATATAAATAAATAGTAATGAGTAAGGCAGTATAAACTAGCTGAATAAATGAAAAGAGAGGGATGTGGTTGGATGAATGATTCAAAGGATCATGTGATGAATAAAGTGCTTAACGGATGGATGTAATAAATAAATGGAAAATTGAATAAGAAAATATATGAATGAAAGATTGAATGAAAAGAAAGATGAGGTTAATTGAATGTTGATAAATTCTGTGGGTAGGAGAGCAACCTCATGCCCAGACTTTATGTATTTTCCATAAATGAGTGAAAACATAAACGAGACAGTAGGAGGTTTATTGAGCGAGTGAATCCTCTGTGAGGTGAAGCAAGAGAGATGAACGAAGTGATGATCAGTGTTTCCTGTCGTCACCTCTCCAACATAGATGCCCAGATCCTCCTCATCGTCCGTCCTGTAGCACACCGTCAGACCCAGCTTCTCCTGCTGACTGGACTTGTACAGCTCCACCTCCTGCAGGAAGAGGAAGACGAGGAGGAGGAAGAAGAGTGATTGAGTGGTTTAGGATGAGCAGCGCCGGTCTTTGGCTTGACCTTTCCGTTTCCCTCAAAGGTCAGTCCTGTCACAGCGGTTCACTGTTGGTCAACGGCGGTTTTGCCAGTTGCTGTTAAATGTTAAAAGCCACAGACTCCATCGACAAAACTGTAATTTTACCTCAGCACACGGGAGTTACATCAGAAAACTCTGTAGACCCAGTTGAAAGGAGAAAGGCATGTGGGTTATTTTCACTTTTACCCACATGCCTTTCAATTCATGGATTGTAAATTTGGATCATATCGGCAGCCACAGAGTGAGAATTTAAATCCACAATTTCTGACTCAGAATTTTGTCACGTGTGGTGTGAACCACGGTATCATGACCTCCATTTTGGACCGACAACCACAGATTCTTTCCACGTTTCTCTCACGAGTGTCAAACTGGCTCAGTGTGAAGGGGCTTTTACAACTTTTAAGATCATCACGCGCAGTCTTGTTCAAGCTCAGCTCACGGAAGTGAGCACCTTAACAAACCTCTTAGACCATCATGGATCACAGCAAAGTCCCTCAGACCATCATAAGTTATGTACTTATTAGATCAGAAACCATAGACCTCCTCATCAAAGATCACTGCAAGGTCCATCTGAGATTATCGAAGACCACGGGAAACTGATAAATAGATTCAGGCTAATTCAGTTTTTTAGTTGAAGGGCATCAAGAAGAAGAAATGAAAGGATTTAATTCTAGAAGTAAATCACAGTAATTCATCTTAATATGACCATGGTCTTAATGAGAAAATGACTGGGGGAGAGAAACGGAGCAGAGGAAAGAATGACCGTGAAGCACAAAGGACCGGGAGGTCTCTCCGGCACCAGAAAGAGTACGAGTGTTTCCACTTTACTGACTTCTTTAATGACCAAACGGTCGTTTGTCTCTGGAAATGACAGAGAACCAGTGGCGCAGAGAGGGAGGAAAAAGGGCCATTCAGCTTAAAACAGTGGCACGTTAGGCCACCGAACACGACGGCTCGCACAGCGCTCAGTTTGTTTCAGTGACGTTTCTGAGGGCGCAGGAGTATTTTGCAGCGCAAGCAGAAATACATCATCTTTATTTCTTAATTTTTCTCTTCCCGTCCTCCTCTCGTTCACTTTCACATCCTCATTTCATTAATCCCTCACTCAGCCCTCTTCACATTTTTCCTCCCTTTCCTTTCCTTTCCTTTCCTTTTCTTTTCTTCATCTTGATTAGTTACCGGCGCCAAGGAGGTTACGTTTTCACCCCTGTCCGTTTGTTTGTTTTTCAGCAGGATTACACACACACTACTGAGCAGATTTCCATGAAACTTGGTGAAATGGTGGGACATGGGCCAAAAGGGAACCCATTAAGTGTTGGCATGGGTCCAGACAAAGGAGCGGAACCAGGAATTTTTAAATGCTTTCTTTAACATTATGAGATAGGACGTTTTTTCACCAATATCCCAGGTAATAATAATAATAAGAAGAAGAAGAATAATAAGAAGAAGATCAGGCATATTCAGGGGACTGATCTCTATGAGTCTTTGCAGTTTGGTGCAGCTTGATTGAATTTAAGGGGACAGTTGGGCCCTGGCGTGAGTATGCGCGACATTCTGGTTTTGATATTCAATTTTTTATATCCTCATGCTATTCCCTCAGTAATCCTCCTAAATCCCATGCGTTACTTTTCATTTCTCTCCTCCTAATCCCTCGCTTTTACCTCAAACTCTCTCTTCCTTTCCTGTTCACTGTCCTTTAAACCCTTTGACCACCACCCTCCTCCCTTCCTCCTCCACCTCCATACGATACGTGTCAGAAACTACTTGAGAAAAGAGCTTTGTGAAAATGACCTTCAGCACAGTCGCTGTTTCGCTGGACATCACCGGTTCGAGCGGCCTGTTCCTCAACAGACAGATTTTGTCGTGTCTTGTTCATATTTTTCCTGGCCTTTGAACGTATTGATTCACTGAGTAAACGGGCACATCTGCTTCATTTATATTCCAGACATAGTCATCAGGTTAAGTGCTTGTGGCTCTGTTGATGTTCTATTTTTTCACAGCGTCACAAATGTGCAGCTGGAGATGTCTGTATTTTCTCTCACGGGGGGGGGGGGAGGGGGACCTTGAGTCATTCAAAGTCATTACAGGAGCGTAGTACTTGAGAACCTATTATTGAATTCTCTAATGGTTTCTCGGTTTGCGGTAGAACAGCAGCGGTGTTCTCACCTCGTACTCCAGGTCATCCTGCCTGTCCACCTCATGATTCGAGACGTCAAAGTAGTCATTGGGGTCGTTGTACTCGAACACGCAGCTGGAGGGAGGAGACGGGGACGAAAGAAAAATCAATCACAGTCATGTCCAAACATTATTGATTTTTTTCATATCTGGAGACCTTTTTTTCTTTGTCATTCAAAAGACAAAACAGGTCAGGACGTACAACTCATTGATCCCGTACGGTCCCGCGAGGTGAGGCAGGGGAGGTGAAGGGGGAGGCGGTGGCGGGGAGGAGGAGTCTCCTCGGCCGTGGTGGTTGTGGGGATGATGATGATGACCCTTGCTCCTCCCCAGCGTCATGATGTTCTGGAAGCTGATGTCCGTCTGCGTGGCGTTGTCGACGCAGTCGGGGATCGCCACCAAGGCAAAAGAGGAGACGGAGCTGCTGCCGGTCCCGTTACCGCTGCACACTAATGTACCTGAGGGGTGGAAGGTGTCAGGATGAGCAAAACACAAGGGGACTCGTGCTCCTTGGTGGAGGTTTGCGCTCTTCTGAGTGACATTCTAATTTAATAATGTATAATATTGCTGTATAGAGCTTCTTTAAATGTCAAGTGTTTTTAAAGTCGGGCTAGCAACCACATTGTTTAAATAGCAAACGCACTTTACTCCATGTTGTAGGTTGTTTTTTTTTTATCACAGCAACAGTTTGCTTGAATGAATGAAAATTTAAAAAATATGAGTTAGAATAGGAGACAGATTACAAATAAGTGATACTGAAAAAAAAAAAGACTGTATTAACATCAGGGAAGATGGTAAAGTGAAGTGATTGCACAAAATGATTTGACATTTAAGAAGACGATGGCAAAAGATGAGAGGCAACATCAGGAGATGTGACAAGGGGAATAAAGAACAGAGAAAATGTGAAGCGTGAAAACCACATGAAGAGAAACCAGATGAAAAGATTGGAGGAGTTGAAATGAGGCAAGACCGTGGGAAAGACCTGAGAGAGGATAAAGTAGCTCAGGTGGGAAGTGATGAAAAGAGATGATATTAAAAGAAGAGAAGGAAGAAGGAGGATTCCTGTGTGACGGCGGCTCAACACTTCAGAAGACAGAAGGAAAAGAAAATGCTTGTGTAAAGTGAAAGTAGATAAAAGAAAAGACAGATAAATATTATATGTGCTCATGCATGTATCCGTCAGATTTCATCTACCTTTCCTCCTGTGAATCTTGCGGACCGTGCCGGGTTGTTGCAAAGGCTCCTGGGAGTTTTGTGGCCTGTCAAGCGGTGGCTGAGAGGTTCTCCGTCCTCTGACCTGAGGAGATGATGAGATGTAACTGATGTGATTCATAGATGTAAAATTGATATACAGTGTGAGTGAGTAAAGAGAGAATCATTCATAAAGAGACATGAGAAACATGACATCAAAGCCTTTTAAAGATGACATATAAACGCACAAGTGTTGCACAGAAGCAACTCCACACTGATGATTCAGCTTTTCTTCCTCCAGCCTTCACGGGAGAGGAGCTCGAAATGTTAAATTTGTGCTGAGCATGGCGCTCGAGGAGAGGTGGAGGGGTCTTTCAATTGTGGGCCGCAGGAAAGCGCTCAGCAAATGTCAAGTCTGCTTGTGACGTTACGAGATTCTGGCCCGCAGATGCAGCAGGAGAAAATAACTCTGATGGACGGTTCATCATCTGGGGGATGTGTTCAGCAAAGTTAGTGATAAACTGCACATCGGAATTTGTTCTTGTCCAACTGGAAGTAACTGAGATTTTTTTTTTCCAGGAACATGAGGATCAACAGAAAATTTCCCAGGGAATAATGCATCTGAGGAATAAATGTGATGATTATTAACTGAGGCGTATGATTCAAAAAAAGGTGAAACTGAGAATTTAAACAAACGGTAGTCAAGGTCGGAGGCTGACTAATAATGACTCGAGGACAATGCATAATTCAGAGCACCTGCAGTGTTTCTTGTTTTAGGTAATACATTGACCTTCATCAGCTTGTTGCTCAAACGTTTTTGAGTTTCTGATGCAAGTTAAGTCGGACTTGCTGCTAAATATGTAACAGAAATCTCGGAATTTATTGTAGACCTGCCAAGGTCCTGAAATGGGTTCATGGGTTTCCCAAAAAGAAAAACTAAAAACTGACATTTATCAAGGCAGAGACCAGAGACTCTGTGGGTTTTCTGCATTTTTAGTTCCTGTTTCACAACCATCCAATGTTACTTTTCATTTTTTCCAGCTTTGGCCATCTCTTTTTTTGGGGGGGGGGGTGGAATTGCATCGTGGGATAACTGCACAGTGGGAAAACATGCTAGTAATCAGAATAAATAAAATCTTGAGCACAAACCCACTCTCATCAAACGCTAGTCTGAATTACTAGGTTCATGTAGTCTGGAGCCGGGACACGGACGACGTGTCTTTCTCCTGACTGTGATTGAGGTAAAGGAATAAAGCGTGATATCCTGTCAGCCCCCTGCAGATGTTGCTCGGGGCGGCTGTGCACACTGATCAAACCCTCCTCAGATAAATCAGTGGGAAAAGGCTGCACGGGCGACAGTGTTGGAGGAAGCATTCTCCATCCATCCTCAGCTTTACGGGAGCAGAACCTGATTAGAGATGACTGATAGGAGGCCGGTGTAGGACATAGTCAGTGAGGAGGAAGGGAGAAGTCCCTCATGGAGGACGGAGGGTCACTGAATGCTGATGGATTCAACTTTCCCAGTGTCCTACCTTTATGTTTCCATGTCTGTCCATTGGCCGCAGGGAATTGCTCCATCCTTTCTGCTAATGAGACAAAGATGGAGACCCAGACAGATGAGGTTAGGTGGAGGGCGGGCCGAAAATGAAAAGATACATTTTTATATTGATTTGTTTGACATTGTCATTACAGCAAATTCATAAATATTCTTTATGTTTCCATAGCTGTGAAGAAATCGCGTGTTTTCATCAAACTGCAACAGCAGACAGATCAGTCAAAGCCAGAAAATCCATCTGGAGGTGGTGGAGACCAAACACAGAGCTCAAAGTATAGAGGGAATCAGATGAGCAGGTGGACCAACATCCCTCCAATGAGATGACGGTGTCGCTCTGTGTCTGCTGGATGTTTAAATGGGGAAAAACGTGGTTGAAAGCAGGTTTGTGTCTCACGGCTTGTTTTCAAGTCTTTCTCTCCCCTACAGGAACCAAACACATAATTAATGCAGTTGAGAAGGTCTACGTAAAGGTAAGTGCCGTCCCATATTCAACCTTAAGCACAGAGCCGCATGTGACCAAGTGACGAGCACACTTAGGGCATGTCGGGTGAAAACCACCTAGTGTTTTTGCTCAAGGGCACAAACTGTCTGCGGGACAGATGCTAATTTAAAGAGAAGTATGCAGCCCCTGGTTCAATCCTGCCTCAAATCAGAAGCACGTAACTGACTCGCACACAACGAGCTGCCAGCAGCTCACATTAGCATAAGTGATATAGCTGTGAGCGGAACGCAGAGAGTACGGGCGTCACTCTGGGGGCAGTATGAAAAGAAACACCTGCTTGGAAATGAACACGGAGGTAATTATTTATGAGAATGTGTTTCTACTGTGTGTGTGTGTGTGTGTGTGTGTGTGTGTGTGTGTGTAACTGTAATGATATAAATACTTACTGTGTTTTTATTGTAGGTTTTCAAGTGTGCTGGAAACATCACACATCAAGTTAATGTTTCAAGACACACGCAGGACGCCTCTGAACGCACACACTAACCTACTATTTTCCAGGTAACACACAAACACACACACAAACACACACACACACACACACCAGCTCATGAATACTTGCATGGATGCACACAAACGCACAGCTCTGTCGAACACACCTCTCCTCCTCAATGCCTTTGTTTCAGAACCGATTGTTATGCATTACATGGCCTCTTCAGGTTGTCTGACACTGTGTGTGTGTGTGTGTGTGTGTGTGTGTGTGTCAGTGAACATAAGGCCTGAGCCGGTCAATACCCACTCAATAACTACAATCGTCTATCAGGCCTGTTGTGGCCTGATCAGTGAGCGTGTGTTTCATCTGCCATTAAATAGGTCGGCCCTGACAAAATACATTTCTCGCGGTGACAAAGGTGTGTGTGCGCGTGTGTGTGTGTGTGTGCGTGTGTGTGGATTGCTGGATTGCCGCCAACATCTTTTGGTTCGTCAGTGATTCTAGGAAAAAGCTTTGGGTTTGTTCTGAGTAAAAAGTAGAGTCACTTTCTCATAGACTTCTATTGAGACTGACTTCTTTTTACAAGCAGTGGAGTCTCCCTCTGCTGTTATATACAGTCTGTGGAACACCTGTAGAAATATGAGGAACTACCAACACTTTAGGAAGCTTAGTCGGGAACAGAAATGACAACAAGCACACCACACAACATATGTGCAACCATATTGGTTCAAATTTAGATTATAATTTTTTTAAATTTTGCTTTAAATCGAACAAATCCTTCAGATACAGTTACACTCGCTGTGTTTTACAACCAGTTTTATCTCGGCTCTAATTGATGCTAATAATCTGGATTTTAGTGTCTGTGGTTGGAACTGAGTGCATCTGTGTGCAGAGAGACTCACAGATGGGACTCACACGTTTGAAGATTCACTACACAAGTACCATTGGGTTTGTTTTGTCTGAGTGCAATATTTTACATGAAAATAACAGCATCCCCCATCTCCCTGCTGCGCTCCTGCTCATTATACTGGTCTGCTGTGTGTGTGTGTGTGAGTGTGTGTGTGTGTGTGTGTGTGTGTGTGTGTGTGTACGTACACGCGCACGCGTGTGTGTGTGGTTACTGGAAGGGTAACAATAAGCATCCCTACTGGGCTCCGGCACATTGGCTCGACAGAAATCACAGCTAAGTGAAGTGTGAAATTAATAACTTAAGAGAGAAAAGAGCTGACGGGTTGTCTTTTGCTGAAATAGCCCGACGACCCTCCACACAGGAGCTTCATGTCTGTGTTTCTGATTAATCTCAGACGCCTGTTGTGTTCTGTGTTTTTTTACACAGTAGAGACGGATTATTGATTATATTCTAAAGAGATACAGTCACACCAGATGCAACTATCAACAATCCCTCACAAAAAAACCCACTCAGCTTTCATCCGATGCTGAGTTGCAACCGAGAGGTTTGGTTTAAAATTCACATGCGAGTTTTGAACAATGGAGGTTCGAGGTGAGACTTCATCAT